>NC_073692.1:144187039-144262039 GCF_029784155.1 Uranotaenia lowii
ATTATGAATATGTATCACATTCATATGAAGGATTCAATCAACCGATTTCATTCATGCAAGTTTTTAACAATTGGGCGATCTGAAAGATCGTGTTGCACCATACTGACATAGACAAACAGACGTGTGATTTTTTGCAATGTATCCAAATTTAGAAATTATTCAGACAATTTCGTTTTACTCAACTACACCCAAACTACAATGATTGCCGAGACTCATACTTTCCGACACAAACTGGTCCAAAGTGACCATTTCTAACTCTTACTTTTTAATTTCTGACATTTTCATCTGACAATTCCTCATTCTCTCGAATAGGAAGCAAACATATTTTTGAAATGCCTCGATTGAAGTTTCCGTTTTGCGTGTGGACAGTGACAACTCGGACGTTTCCATCTTTCCCAAAAGAAACTTCATCGATTCTTCCCAGAGGCCATTTCAACGGAGGAATATTGTCTTCTTTTAAAAGAACCATCATACCAGGAACTATATTCCTGCGTTTCACGATCCAGCGTGTTCGGTTTTGGAGATTTGACAAATACTGGTTTCTCCAAGTCTTCCAAAATTGCTGAGATATTTGCTGTGCCCTCTGCCACATGGTGAGCCTGCCTATGGGGATGGTACTGACGTTACGCTCGGGTAATGCTGTAAGCGGGCGTTGCACTAAGAAATGCCCTGGGGTTAGAACTGCGAAATCATTCGGATCGCTGCTTTGGGGGGTAAGAGGCCTCGAATTTAAAACTGCTTCGATCTGTACTAGTGCGGTAACCATTTCATCGACACTTAGAGTACGCAAGCCAATCGTTTTTCGGAAGTGAGCCTTGAAGGATTTCACCTGGGCTTCCCACAGACCTCCGAAATTGGGTGATCTGGGTGGAATGAAGCGGAATTCGACACCCTCGTCTGCTGTTGTTCTAATCACGATGTTTTGGAAATCCTTTGAGCTCATTAGCCGACCAATTTCTTTCAGCGTGTTGTTTGCTCCCACAAACGTCGTCGCATTATCACACATGATCAACTCAGGTTTTGATCGGCGCCCGATGAACCTACGCAGTGCAGCAATGAAAGCTTCAGTCGTTAGATCCATAACGAGTTCTAAATGAATCGCTTTCACTGCCAAGCAAACAAAAATAGCGACATAGCATTTTACAGGTGTGGCTCGACGATTAGGGTAGCTGACGTTAAATGGACCACAGTAATCAACTCCCACTTTAGAAAATGCTGACGATGGCGTAACTCTAACTGACGGCAAATCTGACATAATCTGTTCTGAAATCTTAGGTCTGCTTCTGAAACACGGAACACACTCGTGAATCACCTTTCTCGCTAAGGAATTGATGTTTGTTGGCCAAAAACTTCGTCTTACAGAGGCGATAAGCAACTGCTGCCCAGCGTGGAATTGACGCAAGTGATAATCACGCATAATAAGCAATGCCAGAGGATGACGATGGTCGACAACCCACGGATGTTTTCGAGATTCCGGCAATGGAGCGTTCGACAACCGGCCCCCAACGCGGATTGTGCCATCTTCGACAAATGGGTTGAGCTTAGCAATTCTCGAACTTCTATCAACTTGACCATTCTTCTTCAAATCTTTAAATTCTGACTCAAACGACTCATTCTGTGAGAGGCGAACCAAAACTACGATAGCAGACTCCATTTCTTGTGGTGTCAACGGACCAACTCGTCGACACAAACGATTGACCTTTTGAGCATTGTGTCTGAAGCGGAGCATAACTGCGACAATACGGATCAAACTCGTAAACGACGACTTCAGACCAAAAATTTCGTGAAAGGGTTCACTCTTCGACATCAGCGTTGTAGTAGTTGGACGTTCTTCGATGATTGATGGGTCGAACTCTTCTTGGCCTTCAGCAGTTTGACGAGGCCAATATTGCTGAGCCTGGGATAGCCACTGAGGTCCCTCAAACCATAACCTTTCGTAACAAAGTCGAGCAGGAGACACTCCTCGTGAAATCAGGTCTGCCGGGTTCACGATTCCAGCCACATGATTCCAGAAGCCGTTCTTTGTGATGTGCTGGATTTCCGACACTCGATTCGCTACGAACATTTGCCAACGAGATGGATGCGAAGCTAACCAATGTTTAACGATCATAGAGTCCGTCCAGAAATACGCCTCTGTCACTTCTGGGAAAACTCTGGCAAATTTCTCGTACAGGTGTGAGAGTTGGAGAGCTGACGACAATTCTAAACGTGGGATTGAGGTTTTTCTTTTCGATCTTTTCAAATTCTCCAAAGGGGCCACTCTTGACTTGGCTGTTACTAATCTGACCGATATCTGACCATCTACAGTTACGCAGCGCAGGTACAAACATGCTCCATAAGCTGACTCTGACGCATCGCAAAACCCATGTAACTGCACTGACACACAATCTTTACTGACACCAAGCCAACGTGGAACTGACAACGATTCTAATGGCATCAAACTCTGTTTGTACTCTTTCCATAGATTTTGATACTGCTCATCCAATGGGTCATCCCAACCAACCTTGAGACGCCACAGTTGCTGGATTATCATTTTCGCTTGCACAACAACTGGACCCACGAGCCCAAGGGGATCGAACAAACAGGCTGCATCAGAATGCACGCTTCTTTTTGTGATTTGCGAACTTGATGACCTCCAATGGGGAATACTAAAACAAAAATTATCTGACTCTGTGTCCCACTTCAAACCAAGGGTTTTCACAGTTGAATCTGACGAATCGAACTCTAAAACTGACTTTTTATCTTTCAAATCTTCAGGAATGCTTGCCAATATCTCCGGTGAGTTTGAGTTAAACTTCCGCAAATTGAACCCAGCTGAATTGGTGAGATCGGTAGTTTCTTCAACCAAATGCTTGCCTTCTTCGACACTGTCCGCTCCAACTAGACAATCGTCGACGTAGAAACTGTCTCTGACTACTCTCGAACCAATCGGATGACTTGCTGATCCATCTTCAGCAAGCTGTTTCAAGCACCTTGTCGCCAAATACGGAGCACTAGCAGTTCCGTATGTAACGGTCGTTAACTCAAACGTCTTCACGGGTTCATCAGGTGTATCTCGCCACAAAATTCGCTGAAGGTGTTGATCCGGTTGCTGAACTTGTACCATCCTGTACATCTTCTCGATGTCTGCACTGATGGCGTATCGGTGCAAACGGAAGCGCAAGATGATCGACAACAAATCGTTCTGCACAGTAGGCCCCACCATCAACGCGTCGTTCAACGAAACGCCCGTTGAGGTGCGACACGAAGCATCAAACACTACGCGTAGCTTTGTAGTTGTACTCTCCGGCTTCAATACTTCATGGTGTGGGAGATAATACACAGGATATAATTCTGACATATTCTGAACGTTTTTCTGACGCATTCTGACTATATTCGGACTCATTCCGACTGAATTCTGACACATATCAACTGACACATCATCTGAAACTTCTTTCATATGTCCCATAGACACAAACTCATGGATAAAATCCGCATACAAGGCCTTCAATTCTGCCTTTGCAGATAGCCTTCTTTCCAAACTGAGGAACCGACTCATCGCTCTTCCTCTAGACTCACCCAAGTTACGCAAAACACCACGTTTTTTCGGCAAGGTGACGACAAATTTACCTTCCGAGTTCCTAAATGTGGTTTCTTTGAACATCTGTTCACAAACTGACTCTTCAACTGACAAAATACTGTTAGTATTACATGATTCTAACTCCCAAAACTTAGCAATCATGTCTTCCAAATTCGCTGTAGAACTAACAAAACAATCCGAACTGACTGGAGATTCCAATGTTGCGACGGAACTATCAGAAACTCTGCCGGAGACAACCCAACCAAATTCGGTTTCTTGCAGAGTTGGACCATTGTCCGAAACTTTCAATTTCCCAGATCGCAATAAATCGCAAAAGTATTCTGCCCCGATGATCATGTCTATCGGACCTGGACTCCAAAACTCCGGATCAGCTAACACCAAATTCTGGGGAATCTCGCACCGATTGAGCGAAACTTTTCTAATGGGCAGATTACTTGTTATTTTGGGCAAAACATGGAATCTCATATCTTCCGAAAATGAAGATATTTCTGACAAACGAGGCCGAACTCTCGCCTCAACTGACTCACTCGATTCAACTGACTCATTTCCAATACCTTGGATTCTCATAACGTTGTGACTTCTCCGAAGATTCAACCTTCTCGCAAAACTTTTTGTCACATAGCAAAACTCAGAACACGAATCTAACAATGTTCTCGCAAACGTATGATTCCCAAAACGATCTTCAACCCGCACTACAGCGGTTGACATTAAAACTTGTAGCGAACGAAACTTAGCGCATTCTGGCATTGGTGCCGCATTAAAGGTAAAGGAATTGTCTGTGGTGTGTTGTGGTTGAGTGTGGCGAATGTGTGTTTGTATTACGGGGTAGGAATTAGTGGAACTATGTTGTGCTTGAGGATTTACATGTGAATTTCGATATTGTCTGATCGACAAATGTTCACGACCTTGTCCAGAAGGTCCTGGGCGATTATCATTCCGATACGATTGACTGTTGACTGTCGACTGGTTTTGTGAAACGGAGCTCTGACTTGAAAAACTGTTATGCAACATCGAATGGTGCTTTTTGTTGCACTCGCGACATGATCCCTTGGTACAACGATCAATAAAATGACCAGAACCCAAACAATTCAGGCAGAGCCGCTTCATCTTGGCAACTCTGAAGCGCTGGGGCACCGACATCGCTCGAAACTTGCTGCACGCAGAAGCTGGATGGAACGAATTACCACAGAACACACAGTTGCTCTGGAATCTCGACGTGGCGTACACTGTTGTACGCTGGCGACGACTATCGATGTCCTCATGCCTACTGGGTGCAACCGACTGCAAAACCAACGCCTGGTCTCTCAGGAAGTCCATCACATTCTGATACGTCGGCACATCCTTTGAGTTGTGATGACTCTCCCATTGACGAAGTGTGACCGAATCCAGACGAGTACACACCATATACGCGAGAATAGTCGACCACTTCTCCGTATCTTCGCCGATCTTGCCCAGCATCTGAATGTTGCCATCAAAATCGCTGACAAGGCGGTTCAGGTTCTCCGCTTTCCTTTTTGAGAGGTTCGATAGCAAAAAGAGCGTCCAAGTACGCTTTTACGATCAACTTTTTGTTCTCGTACCTCTTCTCTAACATGTCGCAGGCTACCTGGTAGTTGTCAGCTGAGAGTTCGATCGAACTGATCTCCTGTAGTGCTTCTCCACTAATCGCTGACCGCAGATAGGTAAACTTATCAATATCTGAGAGCTGAGTGTTGTTGTGAATGAGGCTATCGAACATATCCCGGAACGGAATCCAGTCCCGAAGTTTTCCGTTGAAAACTGGCAGCTTGATGTCCGGAAGCTTAACACGGGATATTGCTTCAACTCTTTCTGTAGACCCAGACGCACTCGAGGACTCAAACTTTCTCGGACGCAACGCAAGGAGTGATGCCTTCAGGGTGCAGTACTGCTCTTCAACTGCTATCGTTTCTGCGTCGAATTTTTCTTCACGATCTGCAGCCTGCTTCTGCAATCGACGTTTCTTGGTTGCCTCTGACTCTTTGACATCCTCTTCAGCACCGTCGCTATCAGCTGTGTCCAACAACACTTCCATCTTCTGTCTCACCAGGTAGTACTTCTTCATAGTCGACTCCAACAGACCCAATCTGACATCTACTTGACTCTCATGAAGCTCTGGTTTAAAATCTCGAACAAAGTTAACGACTCCCTTGATGGAGGCCCGCAACTGGCGTTCCTGCTTCTTTAAAATGCTAAGATCCTCCATTTTCAAAGGCGCCCGATTCAATATTCAAGAACTCGAACTGTTCTGAATAGTGCACAAACCAAACTTTTTTAAAATCTCAGCACTTGCAATCACAACACAGATTTATTTGTCTGTGATCTCACCAAACAACTGACAAAACCAATAAATTGATTCACTTGAATCCAAACACAATCTGACAAATTCAGATACCAAAACTGACTCAAATCGCTCAACGTTTCACAAACCGACCTTGACAGGGGAATCCGCGACTTGACAGCCAAAGTGAACTCAACAAATTGGAGACGAGCGTATCAATTACCTCAGGGATTTGCACAAAATTGAATTTCAACTACCCGAAAATACTTTTTAATTCTAAGTTTTATTTTTAGCCACTATCTCAAACCAACATCAACAACAACCACAAACATGCGCTACTTATCCGTATTATCCTCCACAATTGTCCAAAATCCTCCGAAATGTGCGACCAAAACTTCTCCAACGACGATAAAAAAAAAAAACGCCAACTTCGATTGGGCACCACTGGATTCCACTCGCTAGGGCCTATCACTAGCGGCTTGATGCTCCACGAATCCGCGATGGCGATCCACCACAAAGGTCCTTTGTTGGAAACGCGCGTCCAAAATGCCGCCAACCAATCACAATTGGTGCGACCCAACAGCACAAAATGTCCGTCGCTATTAATAGGCGACACAATATCACCACTCAACTGTCCAAATTTGCACTGGTCAATCTGGTTCGAATGGACCAAAAATGTTTAATACCACCCTCGACACTAGCTAGCGGACTGTAAAAACTAGCTTCTTACACAACACAGAGGGGATTTATCCACTTCACTATACTTTTCCCACCGTGGGGGAAGGATTTTGTTTGACCCGGTAATGGTTTTTCGGACGGAGTAAATATTCGCGATGCGCACTTGATGAAGGTTGTAAACTTATGATATTTATTGCCGTTTTTTTTACTTCAACCAGGTCGGCTCTCTGGTTCTCCCACAACATATCGACGGTGTAACAGTGAGACGTGAGAAATAGAGCGAATCGGGACAGTTAGCACGTCTCACTGTGGGGCATTCAAATACAACGGAATGAATTATCATTTTCAAACAGTAAGGCTTTTTTCTTAGAGACCAAAATGTTTAAACCTTTTGAGTAAATTATACAATTACTCATTTTTTACACTTTTTTGTTAAGCGTGTAAAAATGAAAAACATTTCAAAAGAAGCTTAGAAAATAAGCTTTCAAACGATGTATTGGGAATTGATGTAGCTGTTCATTCAAAGGAGAAACATTGATTTGAATATTATTGGATTTGAAGTATATTTTTCAAAATTTTCTAAGTCTGATGTCTGTGAAACGATAAGTGCTTATGATAATGATCTCAAAAATTGAGGATATCTTAGTTAAATATAAAGCTACAAACTGGTATATGACAAATTTCATTCAGATGAAGTTAATTTTTGACTTTTTGCCGCCTCAAACCCCATAGTGCACTGTAGTACCTCCTAGCTGTAGTCCCAAGTAACACAGATTATGCCAACTAGCATTAGGAAGTTTTATTATGGTTTAATTTTGGCATTTTTTTGTGCAGCTCGTTTTATGACGGTTTTATTATGGTCATGCAGAAAGCTTATATTTTTTTTTCGACCATATGTTTGCAAATGGTTTTGAAAACGCTAATAAAACTTTTATTAAACATACTGTTTTAGTTATTTTGAAAGAGTTATGAATGCTTTTTTAAAACTATAATAAAACACAAACTTAGAAGTTTGCTCCAAGCTTTCTTTTGCATGTTCTATAATAGCACTCAGTGCCTGACTATTAAACCGCCATAAAACTTAGTGACAGTTCTCGATCAAAATGTCAAAACAGGACACGCTCAGATTAGATAGCACATATTTGAATTGGAACTCCCATTTTTACACATTTTTGGTAAGTTATGCGTGTTGGTTTTGAGTTTAAATTAAAAAAATACATCTTTGAAAACTTGAAATCACCGAAAGTGGTATGAATATCTTTACAATATGAGTATTGAGTGAAAGGGCCCAAATTGTAGGAAAAAAAAGCTTGACTCCATCATTAATTCAAGATGGCGGCTTCCTCTTTTATTTTCAAAGCTGAAAATTACTGAAAATATCGTGAAACCTTCACAATATGGTTATAAGCTAAAAGTAATAAACGAGTAGAAGTCAAATTTCGTTGCCCGTCGCCATCTTAAATCCAAGATGGCGGCTACCACTCAACTTAAAAATACTGTAAATGACTGAAAATCGCATAAAACCTATATTATAGGGGTATAAGTTAAAAGAAATCAACCGGTAGAAGTTGAATTACGCTATCTTACGCCATCTTGAAATCCAAGATGGCGGCTTCCGCTAAACTTTAAAATGTAGTGAATGACTTAAAATGACATGAAACCCAAATTGGTACTGGGTGAAGGGGTTTACGAGTAGAAGTCGAATATTGCTATCTTACGCCATCTTGAAATCCAAGATGGCAGCTTTCTATAAACTTAAAAAATGCTCTAAATCATTGAATATCGCATGAAACCTCCAAAATATGGATATTTGTTAATTGGGATAAGCTATAAAAAGTTTATTTTTGCATTCTGACGCAATCTTGAAATCCAGGATGGTGGCTTCAGCTGAACTTAAAAATACTGTAAATGAATGAAAATAGCATGAAACTCCCAAATATATTGTATTGGGTGTTAAGGCTAAATGATAGAAGTCAAATATCTCTTTTCGCGTTTCTCTAAAAATCTGTAAGTGACTGAAAATCCCACAAAAACTACCACAATACAGACCCCGTTCGTTTTTGGCAACATTCGATTTTGGAAACATCGAATTTAGCACATGTGCCAAAATCAGACGGTTAACAGAAACAACATAACCTTATAGTTTTCGCTAGAATAAGACCAATAAAATTTAGACATAATAGCATGATAGGAATAAAAGAATTACATAAATGGCAAAAAAAAATCAAAAACTATAAACAAAACAAGAAAAGTTCTAAATGCATTAGAAACATAATGAAAAAATAATAAAAGTGATTTAAAATGATCTAAATTGTTTTAAAATAGTAGTTTTAATGTAGTATTACGTGAAAAAAAGTTGTGTTCAAGCGATTTTCATTGATTAACAGCATTTTAAATTCAGTGGAAGCTGCCATCTTGGATTCCAAGATGGCGTCGGAAAGAAAAAAATCGACATCTTCTAGCTTAGCCTTTTCATTCAATACTCGTATAGTGGTGGTTTAATGCGACTTTTTGTCAGCATTAAGCATTAAAAGTTGAGCGGATGCCGCCATCTTGGATTTCAAGATGGCGTCGGATAGCGAAATTCGACTTCTACTCGTTTAGCCCTTTCACCCGATACCCATTTTGTTGGGGTTTCATGCGATTTCAAGTCATTTACACCATTTTAAAGTTCAGCGGAAGCCGCCATCTTGGATTTCAAGATGGCGTCAGACTACGAAATTTGACTTCAACTCATGATTTATTCCACGGGTCATTGAAAACCAATCCCTTTTCATTCAAAAAGTCTGTCCTCATTTACTGTACTAATGATTAACAACTCAGAAATGAGGAACTCAACCTTAGCGTGTAATTGGTTTGCTTGCGAGAGAAACGTCAAATCGTAGCTTTTTTTGGGGTCATCATTAAACCATAATAAAACTATGAATTGACTCACGCCATGTTGGTTGCAAAATCGAAGGGTACAAAATGACGCCATGTTGATGGATTCACAATGCCAGCATTGGAAAATATTTTTTCAGGCCTTTTTTCCATCAATCCCATCATGATTGACCATCAGATTTGACGATGCGCATTTATTTTAAGATACTATTTCATATACATTTTACCTAAAATCTTGACTGGCAGTAGAAAAGACGCTCATTATATGGGTAAAACATTGGTTTTTTAGCTATTAATTTTACCAGATTCATATCTGAATAATGCAATCACCATTACGGTTGCTGGAAAAAACAAAAAAAAAACTCCGAGAACTGACAGAACCGAAAAAAAACAAAAATTTCTAACATGTTTTATAATAGCTTTTTAAAAGCTTTGGTGACCAATATTGATGACTAACAATGATTGGTCATGATGACGTTCCTAGGATAGGGCCAAATAGCCTAATTTTGGCTTTATTAGAGTCCAGGTGATGTTGTAGAATGTACTTTAGCTTTTTATGAAGATTAATGCTATGGTCCAAACGACATTTTGCTGACCATAATAAAGCTAAAATTGTTACTTGGGGTGGCAGCATGCTAAATCTGGCGAAAACTTTACTGGCCTTTTGTGAGATCTAATGTACGAAAAAAAACGTTTTTTAGGGCACTCCTCCTTGTACATTTCGGAGTCCATGGTCTTGTTTTTCACAAAAAACAGGGTTTTCGTCCGCAGCTTCAAATACCTTGTCAGATCAAACACTTTCTTATCAACTTATCGGCAAAAACGAATTCGAACTTGCCGGGGACATCACCATGACCAGTGCAGTGCACCACTGCAGTGGCTTTATAAAATTTTTGGCCAGGAAGCTGCCAAAAATCCAACTTCACGTACGTTTCATCATCCATGAGGATGCATCCGTCGTACTTCGTTGGAATCTTGTTGTATAACTTCCGGGCGCGTCCTTTGGCTACCAAATTCTGCTTCAATGTCCGGTTTGGTTACTTACTGGCTCGATAGGATCGTATTCCTTCGTGCTGACTAATCCTTCTGACGGTGTACCGGTCGACGTTGAATTTCTTGGCGATGTCGTAGTCCGGCTACCCTGTGTTTGCCTTGATCGTTCTCAACACCTTCAAATGCAGTTTCTGATTCTTAGGTCCACTATAACGCTTGGTATGAACCTGCCGATCGATAGTATGCATCTCACGGAAACGTTTGAGAACGCTGCACACGGTTGATTTGAGCATTATTAACGATTTCGCGATTTTTGTAACCCGACCACGTCGGTTTTTAACGTGGGTGTCCAAAATTAATTTTCGTCTCGCGGCTTCCATCACGCGGAAGTTTTTTGGAACAAAACGAATCGTAATGAAATTTTCAGCACTGATAGAGGAAACATTTCCGAACAAGGTGCTGTCAAAACATTTCAGATTCAACAACTAGGAGCGCAATGGTATAATAAACAGTGCATCCAGATTCATGGTGATCCATGCTTTATGTTTGAAATAAAGATCATTTTTCCGACGATCCGGCTCGGTCAACTTCGTTTTTTTTTCTTGAATGTTCCGGTTTGTCGGATGAATACACTGTTGCTTCCTCTCGGACAACAATGCTGCCTTCTCCGTAACCTTACGCGCAACCGTTGCGCCTGAATCCTTTTTTTAAATTAGTTAGCACATTCGGTCTCTTCTCCTTTTAACTCATCCGGCAAGCTGGGGAATAATATTCATTGTCTGTGGCTGTTCCGAAATGATGTTTTCCACATTGGAAGCTCACTGAGTCAATCTATATTGGAAGTAATGTTTATGAGAACTAGCACAGCTGAATGCAAATTAAGCTACAATTACCGTTCTGTTCCTATTTTCACATTTTGTGCACGAATGCAAAACTTGTTCCTTAATGAAATAACAGCTAAACCTCAATATAAACAGTTTAAGAAAATAGTTACCTTTTTGCTAGGTAAATTTGTATTGATTTGTTAATCTCAATCCAGGTCAATTTCACCTCGCTACGAGGTAATTTTTACCTCGCTACAAGGTAAGTTTTCCTCGAATAAGAAAGGAAGTAGAAAGGAAGTAGAAAGTCCTTTTTTTATTTACTCATGTTAACTGCTCAATTCATGTTAACTTCAGCATGCTACGAGATAAGCTTTACTTTTTTGGATTTACCTTTTTTTCTAGGTGAACTTTACCTTCTTTGAAAACTCAATTCAGGTAAACTTTACCTCACTGTGAGGTGAATTTTTCCTCCACGAGGTAAAAGATACTTTCGTGTCTGTAATGTGGAAAACGTTCAGAGATGCCGATTTTTTTTTCTTAAAATCATTCCATAAAAGACACCGCGTGTAATGTTCATCTAATTTTGCCAACCGGACATTAGATTGGTTACTTCGTCCCGAATTTTCTTTAGAGTTTTAGGTACTTAAACGTTGTATTTAAAATAAAATTTCTTAGGTTCCCAAAACAGTTCGTTTGAAGTTAACTTTGGTGTAGATGGGGAGCCGTTCATTAATTCGAATCGGAAATTGTAGGTTCAAGTCTTGATGGATGGTCCTGATTTTTCGAGAAATTTATGATATTTACGGCTTAAGTTCTTTTTATCTATGATATCTCATTTTTCTCTACAGGGTGTTCAATAAGTTCGAATACAAATTAAAATAACGATAATTTGAAATCAACTGAACAGAATTTTTTTTTAACTCAAATTGAAAGGAAATTTAATAATGGCCAATTACACCTTTTGTTTTGGAAAAATTTTACCTTAAACAAATTATATAAGCTCCAGCGGTTTGTCAAGTCCACCGTACGTGGCACGCTCTTCTATTGTTGAAATTTCGTTCGTTTAAGAATGCTAACGATTTTTATATAGTGTCAAAATAGGTTTGGTTATTTGTTTAATCTCGACAACATGTAAGATATAACTTCTCTGTGATATAACTAACCAATCCAAGAGATTTATATTTGAAGGGCAAGGCACTTTTCATTTTAAGCCAATTTTTCCAAAAACCTGTATTATTCTGTATTAAATCTATATATATAAAAATGAATTTCTGTCCGTCTGTCTGTCTGTCTGTCTGTCTGTCTGTCTGTCTTTCTGTCTGTTCCCTATAGACTCAGAAACTTCTGAACCGATTTACGTGAAACTTGGCAGGTGGGGGTATAGGAGGCCGGGGAAGGTTACTAATATGGTTTGAGACCCCTCTCCCTAACAGGAAGGGGGGGGGGAGGGGCCTCCCAAACAATAGACAATTTTTTGCATAACTCGAGAACCCATCAAGCAAATGGTATCAACTTGGCCATGGGGTGGTATTTGGGAACGGGGAATATTTCAATGAATATTAGATACCTCTCCCTCCTCTGAAAGGGGTGATAGAAAGGAGGGAGGGGGGCTACCTTACAGTTTTTCATATAACTCGAAAACTAATCAAGATATTGAAACCAAATTTGGCATGGGTAGGTATTTTGATACGAGTAATATTTCAATGATTATTTGAGACCCCTCCCTCTTTGCAGTTGAAAGGGGGAGGGGCCTCTTTCATATTTTTTTACATAACCCGAAAACTAATAAAGCAAATGGAATCAAATTTGGCATGGGAAGATATTTGGATACGAATAATATTTCTATGATTATTTGAGACCCCTCCCTCTTTCCAGTAGGGAGATATAAAGAGGGGAGGGCCCTCTTTTTAATTTTTTACGTAACTCAAAAACGAATCAAGCAAAGGGATCCGAATTTGGCATGGGCGGATTTTTGGGAATGTGACATGTTCTAATGATTATTTGAAAACCCTTTCTACTTCCAGCGGGGAAAATGGAAAGAGGGAGGGAAGTTTGATACAATTTTCATAGCATAACTCAAGAACTACAACAGCAAATGGAACCAAATTTGGCATGGAACGATATTTGGGTACGAGAAATGTTTCTAAGAATATTTGGTTCCCTCACTCCTTCAAAAAGGTGAATGAAAAGGGGGAGAAGGGGTCTCCCTTACAATTTTCAGTATAACTGGAGAGCTGATCGAGCAAATTGAGTCAAATTTGGCATGGGAGGGTATTTGGATACGAGAAATGTTTCTATTATAAATTGCAGCCCCATTTTTTTTTTTCAGCGGAAAGATATAAAGGGAGAAAGGGGGGCTTCCATATAATTTTTTTGCATAACTCAAGAATCATAGAGCAATAGAAATTAAATTTGGTATCAAAAAGTATTTGAGTAAAAAAAATACTTTTGTGAATATTAAGGTCTCACCCCTCCATTCAATGGGGAGAACGGAAGAAGGGATGGTACTTCCTTTCAAGTTTATGCATAACCCAAGAATTTACAACGCATAAAAAATTAAATTTGGCATGGGATGGTAGTTCAATACCAGAATTTTTTATGTCAAACAATTCCTTTTTTTTGCAGTGGGATGATAGAATTAGGAATAAAGGAAGGGAAGAGGAAAGCTTACATTTAACCTTTTTTTTGCAAAATCCGAGAAATGGACAAAACTTAACATGGAAAATCATTTTGGTATGATTCTTGGATTATCTGACACACCATCCTCCTTTCAGTGAGTAGGTACATAAATAGGAGAATGGAGGTAAGCCCGATACAATTTTGTTAGCAGAAGTTCTCAATTTTTGCTAACGAAGCCAACAAATGGAAACAAATATGGCATGGAAAGATATATGGTTACGAGATATGTTTCTACGATTGTTATAGACCCGCTTTACAGTGTAGAGAGGAGAAGAAAGGAGGGGGCTCATATAAATTTTGTTGTAAATCTTAAAAACTTATTAACGAATGGAACTATATTTGATATAAGAGGATTTTTGGGAACGAACAAAAATGGGTATGATAATAAAAGATCACGATCTTCTGCAATATAGGAGGTGAAGGGAAGGACAGGGGGGGCTCTCTTATCAGTTTTTTAGCATAAATCCAGAACATAACAAGCAAAAACAACCATATTTTATAAGTTAGATTGTTTGCGTTTAATTAATTTGAGACACTCCTTTTCAATGGCGAGGCTTAAAGATACACATTAAAATTATCAGATCTTTCACACAAATTTATTAATCAATATTCAGAATATTAGTTTAAGTTATTTTTGTGTGACAATTCGAAACTCCAGCTGCAGCTCTTATTTTAGAGCGGTTGCTTATGAATTATGTTAAAATTTGATTTAAAATAATGCCAACAAAACAATAAAAATTTGAATAAATTCTGAAAATATCATTTGATTTTGAAAGGTGTTGCAAAGCACACCGGGTCAGCTAGTTACCTATAAAAATAAATATTACATGCAAAAAAAAGCCAAAAAATCCATTAATGACCAATGTAAACTTAATACAAAGTTACACAAGCACATATTTAATGGTTTTCATCTATTTATGATGTACAATTATTCTATGCTCCATCACGTTATTAAGCTTTTTGAAAATCAGCTAGCACGTAGCTACTTTTTCGACATTTGACACATAATACGAAAAAATAGATTTTATATGAGACAAGTTTTGAAATTCTGCACTTGTTTGTTCTCGACATCATCAATGATCATGAGAATTTGACCAAAGAAGGCAGATTAGGTGACCTGTAAACTATTTATTTTGGTCAATAAATTGGATTTTTCGTCTGTACCAGCACTTTTGGTGTGAAAAGGCTGATAAAAAACGAATACTTAATGAAAATTAATTCTTCGAGACCAGGAATAGTTTGTCTAATAATAGCACAAAATTACTCTAAAAATAAGTTAGATGAACATGCTACAGTTTTACCGAATACAAATAGTGGGTTAAAAAATGAATTTAATTATTGAACATCATGTAGTACTTCCCATCGCCTTTGAAAATGTGATCATTTTCAGGTACGAAGATGAACGAAGACGATCTGAAAACATTAGATTCGAATGATTCAATTTCGAATATGTCCATCTTTTGGAATTGATTATACAGCAAGATTCAAATTAAACTCAATTCTGACAACCCTCTGCTCGCAACACACAAAGTAAATGTGCCGGTAGCGCGAAGTGAGTAAAATGCAAGAAATTGTTTCCAAATGCATAGTTTAGCTGGCTGGATGTGGTGTGGCGAATGCGAGTAGGAATCCTGCCTGGAACGGCAACATTCGTGGAATTCACTCATCCACGTCCTTGTCCGTCGTCATCATTGAATCAGCCTGCCGGGGGAGATGTTGGTTGCTGCACAAAATATGACATCGAGTTTGGAATATCTCGTTAAAAATAGCCCCGGGGTATGCAGGCTTCGAGGTTTTGCGCGCGTTTTCCGGATGCTGTGCTCTAAGAAATTTCCGCGCAACGACGCCGACGACGGTGGTTAGCTTCGAAAATCGAGTTTGCTTCATGCGGAATTGTTTTCCATGTTCTGCAGCAGCGGTAATATTTGTTTTATTAGATATGGTTCGGTGAAAATATGTGCGCAGATTTTTTTTTTTCTAGTCAACGAATGGGTTTGCAAATTGAAAAATGCAATTGTATGCTGCTCTTTTTTTCTTCTTTGAAAAATTTGAGCTATAATTTCAATATTGTTTTCAAATGTAATATCGTAGAACATAATGAAAACAATATTTTTAAAAATGAAGATTCTTGATCATTCAGTCTTAGTATAGAAGATTGCACTTCACTATAAATATCTTTCAATGAGATCGACCTTTGAAAGAAAGCTACCAGATCAGTAGATGTGGCTGCCTTTTAATCTCATTATGTTTGAACCAAGCCGAAAATATGACCCACATAAATTATTCTGGAGGCTTTCTGCAAAGCGATCACCACCGCTCTGGGTCGAGTTTCTTGCCAGGAATCCCTCCCATTCACATTAGATTATTTACGACAGTGGGAATGTCATTTGATTTGGACCAACACTTCTTCTTCGGTCGGGTCGGTCTTTTTCTCTCGATATTTCTGCTGCTGCTGCATGGTTAAAAGCTTCCACAACTCTATAGATATGGAGCACTGCATTAACTTACTTTCCATTCATCTGATGATGGTGAGCCCTCCCTCTGGAAAGTAAAATGCCTCTTCTTTTCCCGAGGGTTGTATTCGAACAAATTTGCTTTTATATGGCTCTTGTCCCTCGGCTGCGTGTATGCATGTTGGTTTCCAGCACAAGTTTATGGGACACCATATAACTTTGGGGATACCGAGCAAGCACTCGTTTTGTGCAAATCCCCCTCATTGGTCTTGTTTCTGGACCACAGAGCGTTCGCTCCTCGGTCATATGTGAACTTTTTGGGGTAGCTCCCACAATCCAAAACGCATGAGTTAAACCGAAACGAAGTGTATAGTAATTTAAGGATCTGGTACACTGACAAAGTTGCCCACCACTGGCAATCACAGAACAACTCCCGAAGCCAAAATGTAAAGTTTAACATCTTTCCCATTTCCCATCAAGCGAGTGCCCGAATGAAGAAGGTCCAGGCGTATCATTGTTGAATTTGGTTGCTCTTGGTAGGGTATTTATTTGTTTGAGTTTTATTCGTTTAGTCGCAAATGGTGGCAAATCCTTTGTGGATTGTTTCGAAGAAAGGCGTAAAGTGTTCTATAAAGAAAATTCAAGATTATCATTCCATCTGCGGTGATTTAACTGAAAAATGTCAAGGTCAAATCATCAAGTAACTCTTCCAAAACATGTGTTTTAACTGGACACTTTGAGCAACATTACTGTCTAACTATTACACAAAGGGATCCCCTTTTTTACATAGTAGTTTTTGAAGACTTTTCCTATGAAGCCTCTTCCTCAAATCTACACAGATTTTAATTTCCTTCTGTTCAAATTTAAACAAATTCGATGAATTTTACTTTGGCACAATTCAAACAGCATTGTTGGCTTCGTCACTGAATTTTTTATGCACGGTACCTGGTGCAGCCAAACAGGAGTGTATAATTCAAGGGACCTATAAAAATGCTTTTGGATGCATTCTTTATTTGTGCCCATCGTTATGTAAGACACCTACTGGTAGTTGGGAAGACTTGCATTGTAAAATTCGAAACGAAAAAATTAAAAAACAGTAAAATTTTCCGCAGCAGAGATGATTTATTTCCCCCCGTTTTCTCGTTAAATTTTACCTATTTTCACACATCTAGAAAAAGGTAAATTTTACCCATTTTCATCTAGCAGAAAGGTCAATTTTACCTTCTTCGCATTCACCTAGCAAAATGGTAAATAATTCCGTTGTCCTATTCTCTGATTTAAAATGTGGAAATGCTAGCTAGTTTGGTTGATTTCTTCAATAAAAATAGAACAAAAACAAAATTGATATTTTTTTAAGATAAATAGAGACTTGGAATGAATCACCGTGATTTAAAAAAAATAATTTTGAGCCAAGTCCAGGCTAACTTTCTTCCCCAGGCTCGTGACAATTCCGCTAAGTGATCTTCGCTTTTCTTCATTGCCGGACACATACTCCTGCTTCCTCACGGTCACTTCCTTCGCGTTCTTCCGAGCCACCATGGCCGCGGAATCCTCCTGCATTGCGTTAACACATTCACATTCCCTTATCCCTCGATCGATTTGGTCAGGTCCGACTTGGAAGCTCAGTGAGTCAATCTGTAACATAACCAAAGTTTTATGACGAAAATCAGCACAAATAAATGAAATTTAAGAAAACAATTACCGCTATGTACCGATTTTCACATATTCACCTGTTTTTCGGTGAATTGTACCTTTTTGCCAGCTCGATTCAGGTGAACTTCACCTCGCTGTGAGATTAGTTTCACCTCGAAGAGGTAGTATGTACCTTTTTGGCTTTCACGAGCGTTCACCTTGCTATCTCGGTAAATTTTACCTTTTTAATATTTTCCGTGTAGGCCAAACACCTCTCGCCGTCCATCATGAAACATTTGGACAATTTCTCCCACTAAGGGTACAATTTTCTGGACCGTTTTCTGTTTACTGATTAAACTGTATTGCTTTTTGCTTTGATCATGTCTTCAAAGCAAAAAGTCCACGGGCTTTCACGTGTGCTGAACGAGCTGAATTTTTATCGCGTTACCCAGATACATATTCTACTTTCCTCCGTCTTCTTTGGATCTCGAAGTGTTCGCCATTATCTTCGTAAGTGCAGGCGTTGTTGCCCTCCTTCAAACTAGAAATCCGACTGCAATCTTGCTTGGTCACGGTGGGTGGAATCAAGTTTGTTATCAGGATCATCTAGATCTGTGGTTTTCAAACTCTTTCGCTTACCGCCCCCCTGTCTCGATATTTTAGAGTTCAACACACCCGCTAAGGGTATTTTAGAATAAATTTGTTCCAAAATACAGCAAAAATTGGACGATTTCGGTCGAGGAACCTGTCTTTATATTTTACGACGCCGTCTTCAAAACCGACCATCTTCAGCATTTAAGAATTTCATCGTAAAATTCCGATGAAAATAATGCCCCTAGAAGTGTTCTACCTGTGCCGTCCATTTCTTTGCGCTTGTCTCGGTCACTTTCTGTCTGTAGCTTGCGGTTCTGCAAGTAACTTTCCGGCAGTTTGTTTGAAACATTTCTGGGAATTCACTTGCCACAAACATGATCAAGTACTTTTGTCAGATTTCCGAGGACAAGATCGATAGACTCGTACTCATACTCCTACTAGATGAAGATAATAGATCAATACTTCAATACCCCGAATAAGACATTTAACCTAATGTGTGGGTTATATTGAACTAGCTAGCTCATATATTCACGTAAGATCGGTGTTCCGCTCAGCGACACTGAAACCACTAGTCGGACCACAAATCTTTAGTTGAATTGTAAAACGGGTGAATCTTTCTCCAACCAATTTTCTGTCACTTCTGGAGTACCTCAAGGGAGCCATCTTAGACCAATAACATTCTTGATTTACTTCAACGACGTGCTATTGCTCCACGATAGACCAAAATTAGCTTACGCAGACAACCTGAAATTATTTTATCCTATCACCGGCCCCGATGATGCCAAGTTCCTGTAGGACCAGTTCAACCTTTTCGCCTCCTGGTGCGATGTCAATTGCCAGCCTTTGAATCCTCGTAAATGCGCAGCAGTTTCTCTTTCCCGTTAGCAGCATCCATTAACATCAGTTTATTTTCTTGGCAGCGAGGTTATCGCTCGAGTTGAGTACGTGAAAGATCTTGGTGTGATTCTTGTCAAACGGCTGGATTCCAAGATTCACACCAATTACATCGTTGATAAAGAAGCCTAGATCTACTATTCCGCATGACGAATATTGAAAAACGCTGGTTTCAGTGGTGGAATAGAGTTAATTTTTATTGTTATTCTTCGCCTACTCGTTACAATGTTACTTGTATTTGCTTGTATCATTACTCTCATAGTCTTTTTAATGTGCACATCATTAACAATTCGATCTACAACTTGATGATTCCTTGAAGTCGTTGAAACACGTCATCTGCTTGATCGATTGCGTAATTCTTGTCAGTGGCTTTGGAGTTGTGGTTAGAGTTGAGGTCATCTGCGCCAAAGTTCATAAGATCGAAGATTGAATCGATCTTCCTGTGATCTGGTGGTTTTAGCGTTTGTAAGATGCTTGTCATGAATACTTCCAAAGATGTGTGTGTTCGTAAAAAAAAACCGTGAGAGGCTTTCGTCACTCGCAATCACTAGGTGGTCAGCCCAGCAATTGTCAGCGAAGCTTCTCCAAACGACTCGGCAGAGTATTATCGGGACAACACATAGGCACTCAGTCATCACATTTCCAAACAAGTTCTACGGTGATTATACCAATCGTGTTGTCATCGAAAAGTTCAAGGGATTAATGTTGTACCGTTAATCGAACATCTCGAAGAACTTGAAGATACTGGACCACGAGGTGGAACATCCGTCCGAAGCCTGTAATAGGCGTTTGCTACTAACGTTACATCCACTCTCTTAAACACTGTCATCATTCGCATGAAAGTGACTGAGGTTGATTTGGATTAATCCCAAGCACGACCAGTGACCGAACTCCATGCAGCGGCAGTAGGTTTCTGGTCGTTGGAAGATGGTCTTCGGGTAGACCGGAAGTTTTTTTTTATTAGTTGATCACTTAGGTGGTAAATTCTTTTTACGGATTGCATTCCAAGGCACGGCGAGCCACCGCGTTTCCCCAGTCTGCTACTCTGGGTCCATGGGAGCAATTGATCGGCTCTAGATACTTTGTATTTACCCCTACGTCATAAAGTCCACCTGGGGCCTCTGGTCATAACTCCCATCAGGACCCTTCGATACACCCGATTCTACCCGAAATGGGAGACCAAGTCCGCTCTTAAGCGCTCATCGGCTTACTCAGTTTCATGTCCAAACTCCAGCATATATACCCTGGCTCAATGTTCCGAAAATCGCTCAAGAAAAGCAATAAGGATTCGTTTCATGCTAGAGATTTTTTACTTCGCGTGCTGTGATACGCACGTGGTTAAAGTTTCAGTTGAACATTTGTCGAACATCAACACTAACTAGATATATACCATGCCTCATCGGGAGCTACCGTTGCTTTTTGTCACGTGGCTAATCAGAGGTGATCGACATACCTACTTGATGATACATTTTGTGCGACGCCCACTCAATCATCAACAAACGCCTATCCTCGCATCATTCTGTACAACGATTGTTACTGATAGACGATCATAAATGTATCAGAATGAAATTCTGAAGAAATGACAGGACCATACGCTTCCAAAACCCGTTGCACGGGCTGGGCAGTTCATTGTGAATACCTAGTAATGATTCGTACCTTCTAAGCAAAGCGAAAAGTAAACAGCCATCCGATAGCCTCCATTTATCGCTTAAGAATGATACAAATCAGCTGTGATTTTCGTAGGTTGAAAATCTTCATAGAAGTCAATCACTATCGAGACGCTCGACGCTGATTGTCTGCGTCCTTCTTTACCACATCATGTTTTTTTCAGGAGAGTTTTGAATACACAAGCGTCGTTTTCATGCATGATAGTTTGTATGCTTTGGTTGGAGTAGAAAAAATGACTGCTACGATTCTTTGGCATCTGATTGTAGTAAAGCATGGCTCGGTGAAAATGAATGATTTTCAGAACATTGCCCTGGCTCTAGTTACGGTTTAAGACTAAAGACCTCTCCTCTGACGACTCGAGGTCCGCCCTTTACTCTCAACTCGAGGCTCGTTTAGTTTCCTCGAGGCCACTACAAGAGACCAATGACCTCTCCTCTAATGACTCGAGATCATGGCTCTGCATGGTTTGGCTCGAGGTCCCCTCCGACAGTGGTCCGGTCTTCCTCCTTCCTTTGGCTGGCAACATTGAGGCTAGCAACCTTAGGCTTTTTGCCCGCAGCGTGCCGTTTCAAGAGCAGCTTATCCTAGACACGCGCCTGTCACAGCACACGTACGGGCCTTTTACGATTGCGACTCAGATGAATCCCGACGGTGATGTCATCCTACCCGGCTCGAATGGCTGATCCGTAGGCGACGTGAGACCACTCTACCCGAGAGTATTCCGCGGCGTGAATACACTTCCCCCTACCAGTTCGACTGCGGAGAAGGTCATGTCTTATCGCCGCAGCCTCCGTCGCAGAGGGCGCGTTCTACTCGGACACTCCGCAATGGTAACGGTGGAGATATCCTACACACGCACGCGACGTAACAGGCAGCTCGGCATACGTAGAAGTTTAAGTTTTATCGTTGTATGCTTTACTGCCAGGTGCGGACGCACACTACTCAGATGCTCCCCAATGAAGGAGTCACCCTACATCAGTCACGAACTGGTGCAGGTTCCAACTCCTCTGCAAACAAAGCTGACAAGCTGACCACGCTCCAAGTATTGGCATCCTCACACACGATGGCACGATGTTGTCGGCTGTCGTGTCTGGTCCGCAGGCGGCAAGCATGTTAGTGCGTATCCCTTCGAACCTCGGACAGTTGAACACTACGTGCTCTGGTGAGTCAACTGTGTGGATCCGTGACCAGTCGAGAACTGTGTCATGCAGAAATCCAAATCTGATCTTCTGATCTCCGATCCATCCAAAATCCAACGTTAGGGATCAAGCGATGAGTCCATCGGACGCATTCCGAGCTGTCCCACTGGTGCTGCCAGCTGGACATCGAGGCCTCTCTGGCATGTTTCCGCACATCGGGCATGTGCCTGTGCTCGTAGCAGAAGACATCTTACTCTAGCAAGACCGAGATGGACATGATCCACGCCACAACATCAGCAGCTACCGAGGACACCGTTCGGTATGCGCTGATAACTCGCAGGTTCATCAGGTTGTAGCGGATCGCCGAGTTGTTCGACATGGCCCGTGAGAGGGCTGCTGTCGCCATTGTCGCTCTTTTGCAGGCGTAGTCGACGTGGGCCGTAAAGCTCAGCTGGTCACCGATGCAGGCGTAGTCGACGTGGGCCGTAAAGCTCAGCTGGTCGCCGATGCCAGGAGAACAACGTTGTCGGTGAATCCCACAAGTGTCACTCTCGTGGGGAGACGCAGTCTCAGCAGTTCGTAGCAGTAAACGATGTTCCACAATACCGGGCCAAGTATCGATCCCTGCCAAGACACTTACTGTTTCCAGTCCCTCACTGGTCATTTGTACTGGCCATAAGTTACAGATATACATATGCCGGAATCCTTATACGAATGAGTGACGACGCAATCGCTATACCCAACTGACGCTGTTGAAGGCGTTCTTCACGTCAAGGGTGACCACTGCGCAAAACCGGTCTCCTCTCCTATTCTTGAATCTGGCTTCGTCTCCCCCTTCGATGACACTTCTTATGGCATCCACCTTACTGCGGAATGGTCGACTTTTGGAGAATTATCTCATGTTGCTAACTGCCTTTCAACAATCTTTGTTTTTCTCCTTGAACTTTTATTAATCTGAGGAATCTCTTACTATGTACAGCTTGAATGATGACATCATAACATCCTGTGTGAAAGGCACATGCAGTCTCCATAAGGGGTTTCACTACTTTTTGTTCTAAACAGCTTTGTTAGCCTCTGGAAAAGAAACAAAGTTTTACAAGTTTCCCGATCAGAAGAGAAAAACAAAATTATATCAATATGAGATATGTTGATATTCCTTTTTTTTATCAAAAAAAAAAAAAAAAAACAATCATTTAGCAACAATCAATCAAAATTTATCATTCGTAGGATGATAAAATATCTCAAATTATAACAGAAAGTCCATGAAAGCATAACTAAATTATATCAAAAAAGCAAATGTATAAGTCTTGCATACAAGCTTTTATGCTATGTTTGCTTCCTCTCAAGTGTTTGTCACGCAATGTTGAACTGCCTCCTGCCTTGTACTCAAACTTTCATGCATTGTTTTCAACTCGAACAATTCTTGGAAAGTTTGGGACATTGCAGGAGATTCGAGCCTTAACCTTAAGGACCATGCCCGATGAAATGGAATGAGAGGTTAAAAATTCCAATAAAAGCTTTCGAAGCAGACAAATTGAGGCAGAAAAAATAGCTTTTTGTATCAAAGGAGATATAATCATTCGAAACGACCTTAACGAAGATTTTTATATCAAAGCTATGTATATCTGAATAAGATTACAACATCTCGTTGAAATGGGTTAAAGAATCATTTTCGATATGCTCTCCTGATCGGGTTGTCTTTGGTTTCTTTTTGCATGTTTTGCTTGCTCAAAATCGTCATTTCCGTTATTTCTTCTTCAAAAAGAAATCTGCCACAGTTTCTTGTAGAGCAGGCTGGAACTTACTGGAAAATACCTCGAACGGATTTGGGCTTGCATCCTTTATGCAGATGGACATTCTTCGAACCTTCGTCATACTTGATAAAAAGCGATTTTTGTCTTTTTTTTAATCATCTTTGAATCCCACAAGCCGTTAGAGAAATATACCGTCTAAATATGGACTAGACACAACAAGGCTGCCACTGGCATAGTTAATGTAATAAATGAAAGTGAGTATTAATGGTTTCGAAATATGGGTAACACTGTTAGTCTCGTAAACTTACCTAAACTTCCAATTGTATGTATGTCAGGCCAGGAAACACCTTTCACCTTACCCTGCAAACTATCAAAACTCAAATCATTGCACCTCATTGGTTGAACCAATCCACACCACACAAGGCTACCGATATTCGATTCCAGAATCGGACGTTTAGGATGATGAAAAGTAGCTGACAAACTCGCCCGGGAGAGAGATAATTCAGTTTGAGTGGAAATGGTGACAAATCAAGAGTTTGGTTGTGCGAAATTGAGCTTCATTCAATGGAACCGAAACTCGATTTTCCGAGAAACACGTGACGTTGTTCGGTGAGGTTTGGTTTCTGTGGTGCGGCGGTGAAAAAAAAGTTTGCTTTTCTCAATGATCACCCTTTTTTTCTTTCGTTCTTCGATTGGGATTTGTGTGAAGTGGAATTCTGCTTCAACTTGAGCTTAAGCGTGCGGTTTTTATTTTACTCTGTTCTGGCAAATTTAGCTCAAAGGGAAATCCTGGGCACAACTGGGAGTTGGATCAGACGACGACGACGGCAGCCGAATGCTATTTGGCTTATCCTTACTTGGGCCCAGAAGGTGGGAAGCAGCAGGCAGAAGAGGAGTTCCGTGGGAAATTTTTCTCGCTGTTTATTACTCTTTTGAAAAGCAATTTACTCGGGCAAATCCAATTTTCTTGTTCAACAAATATCTTGTTAGGAGATGATTTTCTTTCGGTTGCGGAGGCTTTTTTTGTGTGTGGGAACGTTATTGTTACAGTTGCTGTTGTTGTTGTTGTTATCTTCGTTGCCGTCTTCATCATCTTTGCTCACACCAATCATGTCTATCTGCGCGATCGTTCTTTCAACGTCAATCTTTTATCACTGCACCCAATGCTGGAGGATTTGCGACAACTTTTGGATCCTAGAGGCGCCGTACAGATTCAACTATCGAAATTAACAATTTTACTCATTTATGATTGGTTTTAAATTGATGTCTATATGCCATGCCTCCAAACATTGGTATGGCTTTTTTTTCTTTTTGATAGGAGCTTAACCCGTTAGGGTCATTCTTTCTCGTTCTTGGTATGTCTAGTTTTTTTAGTAATTCCAAACGACTTAAAAAAAATTATCTGGTAAAATCTAACGTTTAATTCGATTCAGGTTTTTAGATGATGTATATGCGAGAGTTGATGTTTTGAAGTTTTGAATGCAAGAAATGTAAAATTTGATTTGGAGATAGTCGATTTGTATCTAAATTTATACATCGAATGCTGAACCTGGATTCTGAATAATGCTGCCTGATCTTGATACTGAACCCTGATTATCCTAAATCCTGATCTTGTATCATGATCTTGGTACTAGATGTTGGATTATGATCTTGAGTCAAGGATCCTGGTTCACGGTTCTGGATTCTGTTTCTAAATCACGATCCTTACCATAGACGCTCTTCCTTGATCCTGATGCCGGTTCTCAGGCTCGTGCGAAGGACCCGTCCATGGGGAGGGGGGGTTTCAAAATTCAAATTTAGCTAAAATAAAAACAATACCATAAATACACAATAGATAAGGAAATGGATTTTTAACACACTTTCTTAATAATGATTACCACACAAATTAAAAAAATAGTAAATTTGATTACTTTCTTACTTAATATTCCCGTATCGATCCTTCGGTGCGTGTAGCTGTGTGAAAAGACCTCCACTGTTGACGATCCGGATTTGATTGATAAAATAAAACCAAATTTTTAGACAAATCACAAAGAAAATTACAAATTAATTCTTTATTCGGTAAATCATTAATAAATTTTTCAAAATGATGTTCCTTATTCCGAATTAGAAGCTCCTTATTACGAATTTCTAAGTTTTAAACTTGAAATAAATATTTCTAAAACAAAGATTTAAAAAAAAATATTCTAAAATAAATATCCGTTCAGGTTAAAAAATAAACCTTGATTCATTTTTTTTAATGTTATTTATGATTCATCTTAATTTATAATTCTTTTTTTGATTTTCAACTGAAGGGTTCATTGAAAAATTCTGCTGTAGTGTTTTGAATTAGTACAAAAAATGTTTTATTGTGATTTGAAATGTGAATTTTCTGTTTGGGGAAAAAATACATTTTGAACTAAGGAGAATTTATTCGAAACTCCATGGTTTTTAATTAGCTAAAAAGAAGAAAATGTTTAACATAATTTCAAGAGTGTCAGTGATTGAAGCTAGCAAAACAACCGTTTTATAGAATAAAATTGCTTCAGTTATCAAAGTAAAAGGCTTAACGGTTCATTTTTGAAGATCATAATAATAACTTCAGGTTCAATACTGATAAGGAAACGTCGGAAAAAGGGTGATGAATGATCAATAAAAAACTGTTAGAAATAAAAATATTTTTAAATTTAACACGAAATAAAAATATGGAATTTCAAGTACAATATTGAAAGCACAAAGCAAAAAATTTAGTTAAAATAGCTATTTCGAATCAATTTCGAATTTTTTAAAGATTAATAAAAAAGTTGTAATCGTTTAAAAAAAAAATATTTCATATAATAAAAATAAACGAGAAGTTGATAAATTTTTAACCGCAGGTTTTAAAGTTAAAAATTGCAAGTTTTGAAGAGTTGGTCTCATTCAATGGTAATATTTGGTTCTAGAAAGAACAGAAGTTTGAATCGATGTTTTTCTTATTCAAAATCGGAAAGAAATCATTACAAGAATTTTTGACACTACAGAAAGGTGCACAAACTTTATTGTTAACAAATTTGTTGAAAACTGCAAAACGTTTAGATGTTTGCTTTCAAAAATATCTAAAATTCAATATGGTTGGAAACTTCCTAAAAAATTCATTGAAATTGATAATCAACGTGTCTGGGCGTGAGTCTCCCGTTTGGCCGACGAAGTATAAAGCGGACCTACACAATGGCGAATCCTGCCAGGAGAATAATTTTTGGGGCTAAACGGGAGGCTCAAATTTTTTTGTGTGTGAATTTTTTTTTGTGTTGTGAAATGTGGTAAAGTGTGTGGAAGAAGAAGTGAATGGATGTCGGATGAAACTTGGAGGATGGTCGATGATCGGAGAAAGGCGAAAGTCGGAATTGAGCAGGCATGTACCGGGTCAGCCAAAGCAGCCGCCCGCTTACGATATGAGGAGCTGGAAAAGGCAGTTAAACGAGCTTGTAGACGAGACAAGAGAGCCTGGACAAACTCCCTAGCCGAAGAGGGAGAAAGAGCCGCCGCCAATGGAGATATCCGATTACTTTATGACATTTCTCGCCGCCTCAGTGGTGCAAGGACTAATGCAAGAATGCCGCTGAAAGACCGAGCAGGTCAGTTATTGACCGATCGAACAGATCAGCTCAAACGATGGACTGAGCACTTCGAACAACTCTTCCGAGTCACGAATAGCGATGGCCAACAAAACCCGCAGCTCGAAGCGCCAACAGTAAGTCGCATAAATGGCGTCAACTCGGAAGCGCCTTCGCTGGCTGAAATAGAAGCGGCAATCAAGAACATGAAATCCAACAAAGCACCTGGGATCGATTGCATCCCTGCTGAAATGCTGAAAGCCGACCCTGCCCTGTCAGCACAAATGTTGCACCGTCTCTTCGCCGACATCTGGGATACTGCAACATTCCCGGCCGACTGGATGCAGGGTATCCTCGTAAAGGTCCCGAAGAAAGGAGACCTGACAGAGTGCGGTAACTGGCGAGGCATAACGTTGATCTGTACAACCCTCAAAGTACTCTGCAAAGTGATCCTGAACAGGATCCAGGAGAAAATTGACGCTACACTCCGACGGCAACAAGCTGGATTCCGATCCGGACGATCATGTGTGGACCACATCACAACGCTACGAATCATACTGGAACAAATCAACGAATTCCAGGACTCTCTTCTGCTGGTTTTCGTTGATTTTGAAAAAGCATTTGACCGACTTAACCATGAAAACATCTGGGCGGCTCTAAGGCGACGAGGGGTCCCAGAGAAACTAGTCCATCTCATCGAAGCACAATACGAGGCATTTTCATGCAAGGTCTTGCACGATGGTGTCTTGTCCGAACCAATCCCGGTAACTGCTGGAGTGAGACAAGGATGTATTTTATCACCGCTACTTTTTCTCATCGTAATGGATGAGATTCTGACTGGATCGATCGACTGTGCACCGAACCGAGGATTGCCGTGGAATCCTACAACAATGGAGCAACTGAACGACCTTGACCTGGCTGACGATATTGTTTTGCTCGCCCAAACACAACCGGATATGCAGAGCAAACTCGACGACCTCACCGAAAGTTCCAAGGCAGCAGGTCTCAAAGTCAATGTCGGAAAGACCAAGTCTATGGAGATCAACACAGCAAATCCCTCCAGTTTCATGGTAGCTGGGCAACAAGTGGAGAAAGTGGAGTGCTTCCAGTATCTTGGTAGCCAGATAACGCCTGATGGTGGTACCAGGAAAGACATCGAAACCCGGATCAGAAAGGCCCGATTTGCGTTTGCGAGTCTCCGAAACATCTGGCGGTCACGCCAGATCTCTCTACGAACAAAAATCCGAATCTTCAACTCAAACGTCAAATCCGTATTGCTGTACGGGTGCGAAACTTGGTGCACATATGCGGTAACGACGCGAAAACTGCAAGTTTTTGTAAATCGCTGCCTGCGGAATATCATCCGCGCTTGGTGGCCTGGCAACTGGATCTCAAATGAGGAACTACATCGCCGGTGTCATCGAAGGGCGCTAGAAATCGAGATTCGGGAACGTAAGTGGAGATGGATTGGGCACACACTGCGAAAAGATGAAAACGAGATTTGCAGAGAGGCGCTAGATTGGAATCCAGAAGGTCATCGAAGAAGAGGCAGACCCAGAAACTCGTGGCGGCGAAGCCTAGCCGCTGAAATCCGAACTGTCGACGAGAATCTTGACTGGGACCAGGTGAAGACGCTGGCTCCGGATCGTCAACAGTGGAGGTCTTTTACAACGGCCCTATGCACCGGTGGATCGGCGCGGGATCATTAAGTAAGTAAGAAATGTGGTGAATGTTTGTGTGCCTGGAAATGTTATTTAACGGTAAGTTGATCATTTTGAGATAAATTTGAAAGGAAAATTAATGGTCCGCTGCCATTTCTAGGTGAGAATGTTCGCTCTCTCACAAGAAAAGAACTCGCTCGCGCTGTCCATTTTTATTACAACAAAATTAAACTGGTTTCTCGCAATTGACAAACCAGTAGGAATAACGTCTCATCTGATAGCCAACGAGCTGGGCGTTCACTTGTTCTAGCAAATTACGTCTACAAATTGGAAGAGCAAACAACAGAAATTAGCAAATAAGCAGCTACTTTATTGAAAATATGTAGTAGAAGGGTTTTCAATCAAGAGTGCGGGTGCCATTTGTATATTTTTTAAACTTGGGTTAAAAGGTTTGCTTTTGACGAGAGTTTTATTCGTTAAATGTTCTTTGGATTTTTTTTTCGGAGCCAAGCGTAATTCAATTATCTTTTCCCATGTTAATTATTTAGAGAGGAATTCAATCAATGTGATCATAATTTCCGATTCAATAACCGATTTTTTTGTAGAATAAAAGTTGGATGTATTTAAGGAGAAAAACGTAATAAATTTTAAACCAAACAAAAGACTTTCCGATAACTGGTTCATAAAAAAACATGAACTTTACTTAATGAAAAAATAAATGTGAAAAGTTGCATAATATAAAATGTAGGTAAAGGAAATCGGATGATGTTCAATGAATGATTTTATGAACCTTTGTTGAAAAGTGTTTTGTTCAGCATAAGTTTTAAATTTATCATAACGGTAAGGTTAAGGTGGTAAATTTTAAGAGTTCAAATCTATCCTAGTTTGTTTTGAGCTAGAGATGTATTTCAAAGCTTTGAGGTTAACATTTTCATTTGGAATGGGAGTTTCATTAAGATGAGATGCCTAAGCCATTAATTTTTATACTTGATGAAGAAAATGATATTCCTGTTCTATATAGAGAAACCAAAACTTTCCTTGAAAAAACCCTGGAGTTATCCCGATAAAAATGGAATTGGGCAAATGCTTAAGTTTCCAGTTGCGATGGGAGCTCCGACTTAAGTTTGATTACGATGAGAGTTCCAATCATTAACTTAATTTTATAGTCACGATGGGAGTTCCACCTTCATAAATTACGTTGGATCGGGAGGACCAACTTGAAGAGTGTTCTGAGGGTTCACTTTATGGAATAACGTTGGATCGGGAGGACCAGCATGAAGAGTGTTCTGAAGGGTCACTTTATGAAATAACGTTGGATCGGGAGGACCAACATGAAGAGTGTTCTGAAGGTTCACTTTATGAAATAACGTTGGATCGGGAGGACCAACATGAAGAGTGTTCTGAAGGTTCACTTTATGGAATAACGTTGGATCGGGAGGACCAACATGAAGAGTGTTCTGAAGGTTCACTTTATTAGATAACGTTGGATCGGGAGGACCAACATGAAGAGTGTTCTGAAGGTTCACTTTATGAAATAACGTTGGATCGGGAGGACCAACATGAAGAGTGTATTGCAAGTTTTGTGAAATGTTCACTTTATCCAAAGGCTCACTTTATAAATATACGCTCGGAATGACCAATTTTAAAGGAGCTCAATACTAGAGGAAGATTTGAGGTACCTCCGAGTTAGGAAATTATTGAGTCGAGACAGTAAACGTTGACGTATTTTAAAGCAAATGCCTCTTGTCAAAGATACACAATTAAAGAGAGGACAGATCTCGTCCCTATATTCATTGGGTTCAAGCGTAACAATCCAAGGGAAACAATTAAAACGAAAGGTTTTCAGCTAGATTGTTGTTGAGTTTGCACATTTATCGAACAGTTAAGATTGAAAGTCTCAAGCTGAATAAGCGTTGGGGCGGAAGGCCTACAACTGAATAATCGTTAAGACGGATGGAAATCGGAGATTATACTGATATGGTTAAGAAGGTCGCACAACGGTCGTTAGACTGATACTGACCGGGTTGTCTATCGAGTCGATAGATTATGGAACCGATTTAATTATCTAGTAGCGTAACGAAAGTCGCCCTCATCGATGAATTGGATTGAGAGCAGTCTCATACAGGACGTTTAACGAAGCTGTTGCTTTGAGAGTTTCTAAAGATTACACACGTCATATTTGCCGAAAGTTCGAACTCTAGAAAAAGAAGGTACCAGGATATTTTTGCTCCATTATTGTAAGGCAGAGAAATGACCTGAGGAAAATCTATCGACTAAAACACATAAGAGGAAAGGTGGGCAGGAAGCTAGAACGTTAACAAAAAGGTTGCTTCGGTTTTCACTTTGTTTTTCCTTTGGTGTGGAGGGGAGATGTGTAGCCGATAATTGCGAGCGCGACTTTCTCTCTCTCGGCCGATAGGCCTTTCCGATTCGATAATCTCTCCTTCGAATACCAGGCGGCTGCAACGTTACACGATTTGTCTATGTATCGTGTGACCAACATCTTTTAAATAAGTGGTCGTGAATCTCGTTTTAAAGCTTTTTTTCCTCAGATTTAAGCTTTTTTTGCCTTGAGAGCATAGGAGACGAAAGCTTAAATCTGAGGAAAAAAGCTTAAATCTGTCAAAATGAGGGTAGAAAAAGGGGAAATCTGAGAGATGTGCTCCATACGGTTTGAATAGTGTTGCCGCCGCCTGTCGAATACACGCACGCACACGACGGCTGAGCTGACATGTTGTGAACAGTCGTCCAGTTTGTATTCGATTATCAACCTGTCTGGGCGTGAGTCTCCCGTTTGGCCGACGAAGTATAAAGCGGATCTACACAATTGGGATAAATAAAAACTGTGACAGGAAAAATGTTGATGATAAAGAAGAAGAGCATTCAGCAGCATGTAAATAATGTTTTTTTTTTTTTTATAAATTACTTTATTTGAAACGGCTCATACCTTTGAGTTTTAAGGAGCCAAACTCGTTTTTGTGTTTATAACAATTGATTACTTAGGTCTAGCACTTTTTGTTTCAAGAGGAGAAAAAGATAGAAAGGGAAATAGGAAATTGAAAAGAATTATAGACGGAGATCGATAGCTTTTAGAAAAAGATAAATTTCGAACATGTAGTCCAAATCTAGCACAGCTAACACATCCCTCACTGGAACATAGGGTGGTTTTCCTCGGGCCCGAAGGGAGTCTATCAAATTCGTTCTAGCGACAAGATGGACCTCGCACGACCAAACAATATGCTCGATGTCGTGGTAACCTTGGCCACAGCCACACAAATTGCTGCCAGCAATATTTAAACGATAGAGTACCGCATCCATGGAATAATGATTGGACATGAGACGGGAGAATATACGAATAAAATCCCGACTCAGGTCCAATCTATTAAACCAGGGTTTGAGGCTTACCTTTGGAATAATCGAGTGGAGCCACCGACCCATATCATCCTCTTTCCATTTGCGCTGCCAGTTGACAACAGAGTTCCTTCGTGCCAAGAAGTAAAATTCGTCGAAGACGATTTCACGGTGATACGTGTCGCCTTCTGTCGCCCCCACTTTTGCCAGAGAGTCTGCCCTCTCATTACCCATTATCGAGCAATGTGAGGGGACCCAAACAAAGGTGATGGCAAAGCAACGTTTTGATAAAGCACTCAGAATATCTCGTATCTTCTCGAGGAAATACGGCGAGTGCTTTCCCGATCTTATTGAACGGATTGCTTCAACAGAACTAAGACTGTCCGTTACAATATAGTAGTGTTCTGTTGGCCGTGATGCGACGCTTTCCAACGCCCAAAAAATGGCTGCTAACTCTGCAATGTATACAGAACATGGTGACTGGAGATTATATGAGGCGCTAGCTATTTCGTTGAAAACTCCAAATCCCGTTGATTCCTCTATTAGAGACCCATCGGTAAAGTACATGTAAATAATGTTGAAGACAATTAAAAAAAAAATTTGTTCAAAGAATTATGTACATCTGTTTGTGGCTGGCTTAATCTTAGGCAAAACGCAGACTAATGTTTTTTTCACTGGTATGAAGTTGAATTAACGTTTTTTATCTTGTTGAGAATATGGAATGACCATTTGTTCCATAAGCGATTTGTTGGGAATGATGACTGTACGTTGTTTGATTTTCAAATTAGCAAAGCAGTCTGATTAATTCGAACATTAGTTTATTATCTATCCAACGTTTCGGTGCTTTGTTGGCACCATCTTCAGGGAAACTTCAAAATATATTATGATTATTAAAATTAGGTGAAACTAGTTTTGTTATAAATTATCCTATTGTTGTTCGATCCTACTTACAATAATGTGTTTGTCACAAAAAAGTTTGTTTGTTATGATAGATTCAATCTGTTCACAGTGTTTTTTTTTTTTTTGAGAGCTTTTGAAATTTTGTTGGTTGTGTTCGATCAATTTGTCAAATATAGCTGCGTAAAGGGTGATACGGTCAAAATTTGGTCAATATCAATTTGACGTATTTCTTTCAATTTTGCATTTAAAAAACCTGAACACCCCTCATTTTGAAGGTGTGTGTGTGTGTGTGTGTGTGTGTGTGTGTGTGTGTGTGTGTGTGTGTGTGTGTGCTCGCGCTTCGCGAAAATCCGAGGTACTCGCACGCAAAGCTGGCAAAATCGCTTAAAGTTGCCAAATCAACCGTTACAAATGTAATTAAAGTATTTGGGGACCGTTTGTCGACAGCCAGGAAGTCTGGATCGGGGGGAACCGGAAGCCGCTGAGACGACAAACAGAGTTGCCGGTAGTTTCAAGCAAAACCCTAACCTCTCTCTCCGAGATGCCGCAAATAAGCTGGGTGTATCGTATACAACCGTGCATCAAGCCAAAAAAACGAGCCGGACTATCGACTTTCAAGAAGGTACAGACTCCAAATTGCGAAGATTAACAAAATACGACGGCCAAAGCGCGATCCCGGAGGCTGTACACGACGATGCTGACGAAGTTTGACTGCGTGGTAATGGACGACGAAACTTACCTCAAAGCCGACTACAAGCAGCTTCCGGGACAGGAGTTTTATACGGCAAAAGGAAGGGGACTGTTCGGTACTGTTTTGGCCAGATTTGGCATCTTGTCATTACGATAAAAAGGCCATGGAGTGGTACGCCGCCAACAACGTGCAGGTGGTTCCCAAGGACAAGAACCATCCCAACACGCCAGAGCTCCGCCCAATTGAGAAATACTGGGCTATCGTCAAGCGGAACCTAAAGAAGACCAAAAAAACTGCTTAGGACGAGCAGCAGTTCAAGGCAAATTGGCTTTCTGCGGCGAAGAAGGTGGACAAGGTGGCTGTACCAAATCTGATTGCAGGGGTTAAGCCTAAGGCTCGGCAATTCGGATTTGGAAAAGCGGAAGCCTAACTGAATATTTTTCCTGAATTTTATACTAATTAATCTTGAAAAAGAAATTTAATTTGATTTTTTAAATAAACGATTTCACCGATTTACACGCGTTTTCTCTTGACCAAATTTTGACCGTATCACCCTTTACGCAGTGTGGAGATTATCAACATCGGTACGTTTGTTTACGGCATTTTTGGTTATGTAGATGTGACACATCTCCAAAAATTCCAGGTTTTATGGCGTAGTGTGTTGTCTAAGATTATGGTATTTGAGATATTGAATCAGTCCTTTTTGTGATGTTCTGTATCAAGTAATTTTTGAGATAGCGCCATCTATAATGCATACATTGAACCACCCTTTTTTTTCAAATCAAGGCTATTTTTGATCACGTTTTCTGTTTCCTGAAGCTTGACTTGAAGGTCTAACTAACTAACTAACTCAAAATTTTGAATTTGGCCCAAGTGATAACAAATTTTGCCGATTGTCCTCCTTCGGCACAATACAGGCGAGAAAAGTTTCTGGTTGGAATCCTGCCCGGTGACCGCATAAGAGCTAATGTTGCAGTCCATTACCAAATTTTTGAAAATATCTCCCCTCAAGAAGTCCAAATATTTTGCTCACGACTTGAGCACCGTATTTTGTTTATTTTACCGATGGGCAGCTTTTCTACCTTGTAGAAATGAAGTCAGGCCTATTTATAAGTCAGCTATAAAGACCAGTCAGAAAAATTTGACTTTTTTTATCACTTCCTCTATTCATATTTTCGAATTGAGGTTGAAAAAAACTCAATCAATCAATCATCTTCCCTTTTATTCAAATTTCAGCTCATTGTTGAATCCTCTAAGACTTCTTAAAAAATTTAGCATGTAAACTTTGTTCATATAGTTGATTTCCAGCAGTTTTTGGGTCTCTCACTGGAACATCATGACATTTTTATGACGTTTAAGGATCTTGCTAGTTGTATTGGATTTTTGAATTTTTTATAAACAGAATAGAATTTATTAAAATATTGCATAATGCAATTTTTTCATATTGCTGCTAGTATCCGAATACGGATCTAAATAAGAATCGGGATAGTGTGTCAAAAACAATCTGTCGGCAGGATGTCTTTTAAAAAACACACTCTTGTGACACGAAATTAAGTCGGGAAAATTTATTTATACCTTATTTATACCTTATTATATGAAAAAGTTAAGACAAGTCCGACCGCTTGGATGCCTACCAAGGGTCCGGCGCCGATTAACAGATGCATAGGGCTGAGATGAGTGGAGTTTAAATATTTTTAAATATTCCACAATAATACCGCAAGACTGAATTCTGTATCGAAAGACTGTCTACGCTGTTTGGGACGTTTAATTTTTTTTTCAATTTTTCAATCGCTTTGTGGTCTTCAGCAAAGTTGTAGCTGAGATTTTTTTTCAAAACTGAATTTCACTTTCCTTTTGTTAATTTTTCCGGTTTTCCCGTTGCTATTTTCAATTTCCGGGTTTTCCAGGTTTTTCCGGTCCAAAGAATGGATAATTTGAAATAAAATGCATCAACCAAAAAACTCATTTCGAAAAACCGTCGTTTTGTCACCGTTTCTTGACAAACAGCAGCAATCCATTACGTGTTTGCCTGAATTCACTCATCGTCACATAATGATAGACATTTAATGGCAACTTCAAAATAAAGACTGCGCGCGAACCAGCACATACGATGTTCATAACAAACAGCTGAAGAGGCTTTTTAGAACACTTCCCACTAGCGGCTTCCTACTGGTAATATGGCACTGGAAAAGCTATGCATAACGTTATGAATCTTTACGCTTCCCTAGTCTGGTGGGTGGGTGAGTTGGGTAAGTACCAATGAAGGGAAAAGAATTGCATCAAATTGTTCACAGCTCTTACAGGGTGCGAGAAAGATGAAACACATGAGCTCAAAACGCGGAACTTCGTCAGCGGTTTCCATTCTGTATTTTTTTTCGATGTCCCAAACAGCTCCAAGAAAGGATTTAACTTCACTTCTCCAGGCTGGTTGTCTTGAAGATAAAAATTTGAAATAATTTTAGAACCACCCATTGTACACGTCTGATTCCATTGGAGCGTCGAGAATATCTTTCCGTTCTAATGGAAGTGATTTTTCTGCAATTCCTTCCGCTTTCTCAAGTACTTGTATTCAGATTCACAATAGCTGATGCCATATTTTGTGCCTTCCAGTCGCCATCCCATAAACCACTTTTCTCGCACCCCGACTAGAGTATGCTAAATGATTAAATTAGAGTGACTCGTTTTTGAAACAAACTGTTTAAACAAATTTGAGTTGATTCCTTTCATTAAAGTAACTATATGTGACTCCTTCATTGGTTCATTTAAACTCGTATAAGGATTTAACTCCTCAAATTAAATTTATTCATATTAAACCACACTAATGCTCAGCGGAATAAATTGGAACTAGTGGGAAAGATTTTTGCTGCCAGTAGTGGGACGTGCCGTGTTTTGCTGATGTGAATCACGTCATTGGGGTTTTCAATGTGGTGTCGTCGTCGTCGTCATATGTATTGCATTTGGGAATGCTCCGTTGTTCGGTGTATCACCCACTCAAGTGGACATCCATTTTTCAAAAGTGGTTCAACAGTTTTCTCGCTCGATTCCATTCGGTTACTGGATATTCGGTGGATATGCGCATAACCTATCTCGTATTTACAACTCAGGATTTTGATGCGACATATTTCAGAATTCAATCATACAGTTGATCAATGTTGTTCTGATACGAAAGGTTTAATTTAGCTTGTAGAATTAAATTTTGGAACATTTTTATTCAATTATCACGCGTCTGTTGAGGTCTTTTGCATCATTAATAAATTTTGCATTGATTATCAATAAAACACATGATAATCGTCCATATCAAACAAGAAACCTTTCGAAAACGAAAAATAAAAACTTGAAAACAGTTTGTTCAAACCCGTTTTTGAATAAAGTGGTGGCTCCAGAGAGCAGACACTCATCGCTATTAGTTTAAACACCATGAAACCGTTTCAATACTTTTTTTTATTTGTATAGAAAATCATCTTTAAGTATAGTTTCTGAACAATAGTTTCACGAACGATGTATAAAATAAAATTTATTAACAGTTCATCCAACATATGCATAAGGAAACCAAATGAAATAAACTTCCCACTTTTCTAAGCATATGTCAAGGGATCTCTTTTTGTGATAAATTTCATATTCTTCTAACAACCAGCTGCTGCACCAGAAGTTTTTTTTTTCATTGGGCGGAAAAGACGTGTGTGCTGCTGTGCATGTTTCAGATAACGGAAACTCATTTGCGGAAGCATTTAGGAAGCACTAACTTATAATAAAGCCGAGAAAAAGTTGCTCAACTCAGTGCTCCACAAAACGTGACAATGAACTGTCAATGTGGAAAAATGTGTGTATGTTTCAACTGGGTAGCAGCTGGTAGATTATTGTTTCTTGTTAACAGTTTGTGGATTGTGTTTTACTCTAGGGAGAATAATGAATAATTTTATTCTGATGCTAAAACCACTTGAACTACAATATCAAGAGATTTCGAGCTCTTCTCGAAGTGTTTTTTATTCCTAAAAAAAATACGAATTCTAGTATATTATCTGAAAACATTCCGTCTGAGAAATATTCTATTTCGGAGGGTGGAAGGCAATTATAAATAATGTATCCCGTAAAGATCAAGAATAACCATCATTCGCTCTAGAGTGTCAATATGACACCATTGGAAGTTTTGCTGCTTTTAACTTTATTTGAGTGCATCCAAATAAAAAAACATCTGGGATTCCCAATAAATTTATGAAATCTTTAATTTTGCTTCGTTATCGTTTATGGACGCTCGCTGAAATTCCAGACAAAAATACACCCATATCAAACCTTGAGTGTCAATTTGACACTTCTCGCTTAAAATCGCGATATCTCATAAATTTATATTAACGTTTTAAACTCAAATTTCAGTGCAAAGTAGAATTTAGGTGTTAGAAAATCTTAGATAGTGTAAATTAGCTTAGCTTAGCTTGTTTGACTACTCATATCCACCTTAAATCATTGAACCCGAAGTGCTACAAAACTCTTATTTAACTTACAATAATTAATTTAGAAAATGTTTCATGACTGTTTCATAAGAATGAAAATGTTTCATAAGAAAATCTTAGAAAATGTAAATAATTATTATTATAATTATTATCATTATGTAGGAGAAGTAGGACCGTATACAATGAAATTTGATTGGGCCGAAGCTTACATGTGGTGAACACGTATACACCGGACGGAGAATATGAAAAGTTAAAAAAATCGAGGAATAGATGTACATATTTTAAAATTTCTCAATGCCGTAAAAGCTTTACCCAGTATGACGGATTGGCTTGACGATATCATCTACAAACTTTGTTTTGGTTTTATTATCTTACAATATACACTTACACTTACATTATCTTGTTGATGTAAAAATATTTTTCGTACAATTTCATATTTTCTTTAAATAAATATTCGTATAATGCAGCTACATGTCTGGGGTAAATTGCAACAAAATGCAAATCATAATGACACCTTATAAATATCGATTCCATATGTTGAATATGTTTTTAAAATTACGTATTTGTTATCATAGAAATTCCATCCATACAAACATGTATTTTCATGATTCCAGCTTGCAGAATTTTGTTGTTGTAGTTTTTTACCCCTTAATGTATGCAGCCTAATGAGACATATAAGAATGGCAGAATAATTTTTTTTTGAACATAACCGAAAATTACTGCAATTTGTGTACTTTGCATTAAGGCCTTTATGGCATCACAAATATTTCGAAAATTATAAATTTTCCTACGATTTTTCAATAAAAACTGAATTTGTTGCAAGTTACCCCTGTTTCTGAGTATTTCTAACTAGCTGATCCCGTACGAACTTCGTTTTGCTTTCAACCGTTTGTGTGTGCGTTGTTTTCACGACAGTATTGCTTCAAATGTTACAGTGTTTATGGACGAACGATTATCTTTTTTTTATCTTAAAATTCAAAATAAGAGAGTCGTCTAAAACACCAACATGGGCAAATTTTAGTGCCAAACGAATGCATGATAACCTATGTATTACAGTAAACAACACCCTTTAACAGTGATAGGGTTAAGGAATGAAAATCCCTGAAAAAAATTTAAAAAAAAATTGACAGTGATAAAAAATGACTATCGTACATATCAAACAAGAGCTCAATCATTAGGAAACGAAAATTTTAAATTGAAAACTCGTTTCGAATCGAGTAGTGGCTCCAGAGAGTTAACACGAATTGCAATCAGTTTTAAAATCATGGAAGCCTCTTCTGCTTTTACGAAATTAACATAGAACTTGAACAGTTTATTTAATATTTAATTTAAAGACCCCCTATTCCTATACTTTATTCAAGATACGATACCGAAAATCAATTTCCCGTCCCTCACTCAACTCACATGTGCTCATTTTATGTTAATCCGATGCATAATTATGACAACATTGCAGAAACAGCGAACGTTTAGAATGAACGACATTTTCATGACCCGACCTAACATCTGATATCAAGTTTTAAATTGACCGTCTCATAAAGCATTTGTGAGCAAGATTTCTTTTTAATCGATTACATATTTTTGGCCCTTGAAACATGATATGAAATGTATCATCGGTAGTCCGTATACAATGCAAATTCTTAAAACATTTTCAAAATAGTTTAACAATATATATGGACGACCCCTTTAACTGAGCCTGAGCCTTAACATCAAATTGAAAATCAGAAATCAACAGATAATCTAATAAAACTCCCAAATGTGAATTTGTTCTGAGGCATAAGCCCAACAACATTGCAAATTTATAACAAAAACCCAGTTGCCTGTTTCTAAAAATATCCTGGCACAAATTTTCATATTAATCCGATACAATGTTAACGTCTCTATCACAAAATAGTGAACAAGTAATAAAAAGTGTCCTACTTCAAATTGCATCACTTTGCAAACGCTGTAGAAATTCAGTCATTGGTTAGTTTTGCACAAAAAAAGCTGAAAGTATTTACATACAACGTATTTTTTTATTATTTCTGAAATTGAAATTGGACAAAATAGAGCCAATCAAAGAGCAATGGGACAAATTTATTATGCTTAAACTTTTGAAAAATACTAAATCCTTTCAACGGGACGTTCGAAAACAACTTATGATTAAAAGTATCCTTAAAATTCCGAGAATCAACAGAAGAAGATTAGAGGTCCGATTTTTTTTTTATCAGTAGGTAGGGCCTACAAGCGAGTGAGCACAGTTTTAGGCAGAATCTCTATATTTCGCTTCGGAAACTACAGAGCGGCGCTATAAATACAAAATTTTGATCAAAACTATTTTCTATTTTTTGCATTTTTGATTATGTTTTATTTGATTAGGTAGTGATAAAAATTTACGTAAATATAATTATGATAGCATCCATCTGCAAAACTCGGTCCTTTCATCAAAAATACTATTTTGGAATCGCGTTAATAGCTACTTTGTTGTTATCATGTTTGGGAGCATCGTAAACTTCAAAATAAATACAAAATAGTCCGATAATGATGATTGTTTTAATCAAAAACTCAATTGACTGTAACCATTGTTTCTAAAGAAGTCTGCAGCTGAATTTTGCATTATTTGGTTAGTTTAAAGTCTAAAATAAGTTGTAGGGTGGTATTCTGCACCATTTTGACTTATTTTTATTCGTTTCAATATTCAAAGGACGCTCTGAAGTTATATGAAGCCAAAAAAGTCACTTTCGTATTAATGTATATAAATTTTCCCAAAGCACTGGAACAAAGACCCGTTGGAATATACTGATCTATTTTGAATCAGGCATTCTTAAAGAGGTCAATTTTAAAGAAGAAACGCCGAAAATTGATCTGATTGTTCTGAAAGAATCGGTTGAACAGGAAATTTTCACAGCGTTTTTACTGTGTTGCAATTTGATGTGGGACATCCTTTATTTTTAACCACATACAGCCGACCCCTCATCTAACATTGGATACCAAAAATTAATTGCTCGTTCCTAATAACATCCATGAGCAAATTTTCTTAAGAATTTTTTTTTTAAATTGTGATGTGATTTATTTATAACCTTTCTTTTGATGTATCTAGGTAATATATAATGAATTTCTGTCTGTATGTCTGTTCCCAATGGACTCGAAAACTCAACCGATTTACGTGAAATTTGGAAGCTTCTGAGGACTGACTGACATGGGAGGGCATTTGGATACGAGAAAAAGTTATAGGGTTATTTGAGACTCCTCTCTCATTCAAATGGGGAGTAAGTTAAGGAAAGGGGAAGTTCTCATACAATTGTTTTGCATAAACCAAGAACTTATCTAACAAATGGAACCAAAAATGACATGGAAAATGTTGTTCTATGAGTATTGGACACGCCACTTTTCTTCCAGGGAGTACACAGGAATTGGGGAGGGGGCTCCAATACAACTTTGTTGGTACAATTGGAGAAGTAACTAAGCAAATAGAATTAATTAAGAAGTATTTAAGCAAATTTAACATTGGAAGCTATTGAAATACGTGATTCATTTCTATGAACGATGCAGACCCTTCTGCCTTGCAGTGGAGAAAGAAGATATAATAGGGTTTTTGATAACGAAAAAAGGGATAAATCGGCATGGCATAAATCAAGTACCCATCAAGCAGTAGAGACCATATAATATGAGAGACGTTGTTTGCCTACGAATAATTTGTTACCCTTACTTTAATCTCGAAAACTTACCAGACAAATGAGCGAAATGTGACGTTGTTTAAAAACTGAAAATGTGTCTATAGTAGTTCGCGAGCCCATCCCGCATTAAAAGGGGGAAAGGGGTAAGGAATGCATACCAGTAAAACATTAATTTCGGCATTAATAAAGAATCAATGTGAAGCTTATGAAGCAGAGCAATCATTGCAGATCTTTGAAAACTAATTTAAAAATCATGTTTCGGAAAATTAGATTAGGTAAATCATCTTTGTAGTCGAAATTCCAGTTCAAGCTCTCATTTTAAGCAGTTGCTTCTGAATTATGTTCAAATTTGATTTGAAATGATGCAAAAAAAAACAAATTTAAATTATTTCCTTAAGTTTCATTTATTTTCAGAAGGTGTAGCAAAGCACACCGAGTCAGCTAGTAAAATATTGAAATTGAATGAGTAAGTACAGTCAAAGTTATTCAACAGTTATTAACAGTTAGCTATTACCAGTTATTCAATACAAGAAAAAGACTTTTGTAAGTTGTAAGTTGATTCAGATTATAAATAAAACTTTGCACTAACACTTTTGCCTTTCAAAAACTGTTGCAGAAGATTGAATATTTTTGGTTCATGCCAAGGTTGCCAACATTTTTTCAGCACGCATCCGGGCAATATCCGGGCAAATTTGGTCTAAATGCAGAAATCACTCAACAAAAATAGAGAAATAAAACTTGAAACATTTTTTTTTATCAAAACTCATCAGCAGATTTTAAAACGTATTTTAGGCTTTCGAAAAACATTTCATCATTGATTTTATGGAACTTGCTCAAATTTTCGTTTTGAAAGCAAAAATTGAAAAAAATTGTAACGTAATTCGTTTATTTTTGTTTGAATAGGCGAATTAAGTTAATATATCCGGGCAAAATCGGGGCTTATTTCAATGAAATCCGGGCAACCGGGCCGAACAGGACTTTTCCTAAATTTTGTATTAAATATCCAAACCCGGATAAAACCGGGCAATCTGGCAAGCTTAGTTTATGCAAAACAGCAGCAGTTGATTGAAACATCTATTGGTTATGGAACATCGATATAGATTTGCTGATTATCAACATTAAGTATACATGTCAAATAGCGACCTCTGTTTACTTCTGAGATATAGTTTAAACTGGTTGAGCTTTCTGAGAGAACAAAATGAAAACGAATATGTACTGCTTATTATAGCAAGATTGAAACTGAATCGAGATTAATGCGGAAAAAAGCAATAAGAAATTTCTAGTAATGAAGAAAATTGCGGAACTGTAAAAATCAGTATGTGTTCAGATAGAAAAAAGAATCCACAAAGCAGCAATGTTAGTGTAGTATAAACGTAGAACTTAAAAACAATTGTTACCTAAAAACTTACATTTAGTTTTCTTTTACTCAGGCTCTCACATTCGGCGAATAACTTTCTTCGCTTGCTAATTTTCGTCCGGAACCTTAGTTTCAAGAACATAGATAATTGTTGGGCTAACCAATTTAGAATATAAAATTAGTGCTTACGATTACTGTAATCGTAATAAATTCGCAAGAGAACCGTATTGTTAATAACAATACGGTACTCTTGCTGATTGAATCGTCTTGAATTGGTTTTACAGGTTATTTCCCTCGGTCGTGACCTATTGGTTTTTAAATTTATTCTAGCAAACAAAATCTTCTGTGGATGCATTTCGTACTCACTGTTTCACCTGCTAGAGGTATAAATCAAACTCAACTAGTCACTCTCGTACTATTAGAATTAATAAATACTCGTATAATTAGAGCAAGTTCACTTGTGTTTGAAAAAGTGGTAGGAATTTTGACATTTGTAGCACATTTTGAAAACTACACCATGTATTATTATAAAAACATTTTCATGATCTGCGGCCGTCAAGTTTATTTACAACACGTGTTCTATTTTCGCATGCTGTGATGCAAAACTAGATGATTTCTATCACATTCGGCTGAAATAGAAACAGTTTTGTAAAATTGTTAAAAAAAAATTCAACGTCCCCCCGAAAACCTGGTCCGGGTCCACTATCTGGAGCCACCAGCTGAGCGTTACCTGCAGTTTTAAAAGTTGCATGATGAGCGCCACTCTCTGGACCCACCGTCTGGACTCTGTCAGCAATCTCTAGCACAGCCGAATTTGCCGTTCCACGTCGAAAAACATCACCAAAAACTCGGCTCCTCTACGATTTCTCGAACCCAGGCCTTCCGTCGCCTGCCTCCGACCACGTAAACAAGATCCCCTTTCTTATTTAACAAAATTTGTTTCAGAGAACCACTTGGACCTTTGGCTGACTTTCGGCACATACTCAATAAACAACTTCCATAACTCGTTGGTCAGCTGCTGCGATCTCTTTTGGGCATCCCATAGTGCTTCTACAGCGTTGGTAGATTTATTGACTTCATGCGGTTCGTTCGGATCCTAACCTCGCAGGAAGACATTTTGACAAAGTGCACCCATCACTGGATCCGTGGATACTAGAGTAAAAGGACGGTTGTTGATCTCAAGTAACACCGATTATTTTGTAAGACTTATAAAGCCTCTTATGAAACCTGAAATTGGTCTAGAAGCCTGCTATAATACTTCAAATGTTACTTCGGATCATGTCCCCAGATTCGGCTAGTGTAGTCAGGAAGATTTCGTCGTTCGATCGACGTTGGTCGTCTAAAGCGGTCATGACATGGTTCACCGAGCGCACCATCCTCTCCCATGTCCCTTCCATGTAGGGTGATCCAGGTGAGATGAAGTGCCAACTCGTGAAAGCAGTCGTAAATTCATCAGCACAGACAGCATCAATTTTTCGCATTCGTTGGGTTATCTCCTCACTCGCACCTCTCAAGTTCGTCCCGTTATCCGAGAAGTATTCGGAAGCTGAACCCCGGCGGTTGATGAAACGGTGGATCGCCATGATGCATGATTGCGCGGTAAGACAGTGGGAAACTTCCAAATGCACCGCCCTAACAACCATTCTCACGAACACCGCAATTCACTGCAACGACCAACGACGACTTCAAAAGGAACCAAGTAGTGAAGAACCACCAAAGAAAAGGGGAGTCCTGAGCACGTATCAAACTTGTCAAGGTAAAAAGAAATGAAATAAAATACAGTTACAGATACAGAAGTTTACAATTCTTGACGAAAGTGGACTGAGATTTCTGCTTACAAAAACTTAGCATTGAAATTTTTAATTCAAAATATAAAGGCACTTCGTATATGTTATTTTTGCCTTATGAATAGATTGTTAAGGTGGCTTGTATTGAAGTTTTTTGACAATTATTTATTTGAAGTGGATTTCAGATAAAAAAATAAAGCTTGCCTCATTTAGAATTGGAACAAACTTTTGCTCATATTGTGACGCTCTTGGTGGACAGATTTGGAAGTTCTTGGCACCCACGTGTCGGGAATTTTGTCAGCTTCACATTCCGCAAATCGACTGTACATTGCAAACAATCAACATGGAAGCCGAAAAAAGGGAAAAAAATTCTTCACAGTTTTCGGAAAATCCATTGTTGTCTGCATCTAGGCTAGCTAAACAGCTAAAATTGCCCAGAAATACCGTATGGCGCGTTATCAAACGCTATAAGGAAAAAATGACCCTCAAGCCAATCGTCGGAGTAAAACTGTCGACCGGAAACTGAGTGGTAAGATTTTGAAGACGGTTAAGAGGAAATCCAATCTGTTGGACCGCGATTTGACCAGAAAATCCGGTATTGCCCATAGTAATGTAAGAAGAATTCGACAACGGGAAGGAATCGAGTCGTATCGAGCTAGCAAACACCCAAATCGGACCATAAAACAGAATAGTGTGGCCATAATCCGTGCTCGGAAGCTATTCGACCAGGTGCTGACCGACCAAGTTCGACGGGTGTCCTTTGATGGATGATGAAACCTATGTCAAGGCTGACTTCGGACAAATCTCAGGTCAAAAATTTTCCTTGGCAACGGCTCGAGGGAATGTTCCAACCAAATTTAAATTTGTTTTTGCCGACAAATTTGCACGAAAATTTATGATTCGGCAGGGCATTTGCAAATAAGGCAAAAAACGAAAGTTTTCGTTTCAAATAAGACAATGGCGTCGGAACTATACCAAAAAAAGTGTGTCTCCAAAAATGAATCTCGCCGGTAATTCGATCCCACGACCATCCCGTGATGCTTTGGTCAGGTTTGGCAAGCTGTCATTACAGCAAAAACGTTCAAGAATGGGATGCAGAGAAATGGGTCCAGTTTGTTCCTAAAAATCTTAACCCAACCAACTGCCCCCAGTTCCGCATTATTGCGAAATACTGGGCAATCATGAAGTGCAGACTCAAGGCAAAGGGAAAGGTTGTCAAAGACATAAATCAGATGAAGACCTCGTGGAATAAGACGATGGACGAAGAAGGTGTGTGCTGCCTTATGATTCGTGTTTCAGGAAAAAATCGAGAATTCCTTCGAAACAGTGAAAAATAATTTCAAAAAGATCTGGAATCTAATAATAAATAACTGAAATACAGGCAATTCTTTTTTTTCCTATTCTAAATAAAGCAAGCTTTAATCAAATCGTTTCGCTTAAAAAGCTATGCCAGAGCCTTCGGATTTGATTAGTCAAGTTTCTATGCTACCATATTTATCTCAATAATTCTCCGGTACGGAGACTGTGAGTTCAAGTCCTGTCAGTGAGGCCCGTGCGAAGGACCCGTCCATGGGGGGGCGGGGGGGGGTTCGAAATCCAGATTCAACCAAAAATAATGACAATACCAAAATACACAAGAAATAAGAAAATTGATTTCTTAACCATTTTCTTACTTATAATTATCACGCAAACTCAAAAAATAGTTAATTTACTGATAAAATTAATCAACATTTTCAAAACGAATCAGAATGAATGTTTCAAATCAATGCTATTCCCGCTAACACCAATATTTCCAAAACACCAGAAATAGAATGCCAATCAAAATTCCAAATAAAGCTTCGGATATAAAAATTAATCCATAGGTAAAGAAAATATAAGATATAACACCAGATTTTTTTTTTGAAAAACCTGAATTCTAAAATAAATGTCAGATCACGTTAAAAATTAATCATGATTAAAAATTATAATGATTAATATTTATTGTTCATCTAATTTAACATTTTATTTCTTCATTTTCAATGGAAGGATTAATTAAAAAATCCACTGTAGTATCTTGAATTTGGAAAAAAATATCACGATAAGAAATTTCAATTTTTGATTAGGAAAAAAATATTTTTAATTTGGGAAACATTATTCAATAGCTGTAAATTGAATTTCATTTGATGAAAAGAAGAAAATATTAAATTTTATTCAAGACTGCCAGAGATCAAAGCCAAAGATAAATCCCTTTTCCAGGTATTAATATAAAAGGCCAAAAAACTTTATAATAATTTAATATATTTACAAAACAACATGTTCAAATTTACTGAAAAATTACAGATTGGAAAATGATCAATAAAAAACTGATAAAAAAAAATTAAAATAATTATGTCCAAGTTTTGTTGTAAATATTGAGAACGCACAAAAATAATACAAATTTAGTTAACATTGCGCATTAAAATTTACCCTTACAGTTGCTACTTCGAATTAAATCAATGGTAAATAAGATACATTAAAAATCATGATTGAAACAAATAATTTGAAAGAATGAAAATAAAATAATTATTTATAAATTTTCAATCTAGAGTTCTCAAGTTTAAAGTTTTAAGTTTTAATATATCAATTTGAATATTGGGTTGGGTCCAGAAATGGACGGAAGGTGGAAACTCTGTTTTTCTTATTAAAATTTTAGTTTCAAAGGCGAGGATTATGTTTTCAGAACACAAAAATTCAGATTTGAAAAACAAAGACAAACTTATGAAAAATATTTCATAAAATTTAGATTGTTTCACTGTAAAAAAGCGTCAAATGTGTTTGAAGATCAAAACAAAATATGAAGATGAAAAGGATAAGCTTTCAAATATTTAAAGGATTTTTTCAATTAACTCGTCTCATTATTTAAAAAAAAAATATTAAAAAAACGAATTTAATTGATAACTTAAAAGCACAGCATTTTGATACTTATGATTGAATGATTCACTTGGTAGATTTACGCTTCCTGAACTCGAATCTTTTGTCAAATTTTATCTATCACCTTGCGTTTTGGTGATATGAAGTTTATCAGCTTTAAAATGTATCAGTTTTAAGAGAAATTAATCATTGATAACTGATAAAGTAACAAATCGACCGATACAGAAATATTCTGATTCTGAATTTGGTTGTTATACCCATTCAATTCAATTAAGGAATAATATGCCAAAGATGATGATGCATGATCTAAAAAAGTTAAATTCTACAGTTTATTAGAATTTGGAAAGATGTTATTACAAGTATTTTTACATAATTAATCAGTTAGTAAAAAGTAAAAAAAAAATAATTCATTTATAAAAAAATAAGTTAAAACTTACAAAACGATGAGATTTTTGCTTCAAAAATACTTAAAATTCAATTTAGATTAAAACTTCATTAAAAATGAGGAAAAGTACACCAATTGAAAACCTCTATAATTTTTCCACAGAACTCAAAATTATTTGAAGTGTTGAGGAATGTTAAAAATGGATTTATAACTTTATTTTTAGATGCTGTGTTTTTGTTTTAAAGTTTTGTCAAAAAATTCAGAAATTTCTTAAATGATTTTTAGGACACCCAAATTAGTCAAAATTAGCTTTTAAATTCTTTGCACCTCGAAGGGTGTTAATTTTTTGGCCTTGAGTTTATCAAAACGTTTTTGAAAGTGATGTTGAGCATTTAGAAGAATAAGAAACACAAAATATAATTGAGACTGAAACTGGTTTCTTGAAGAATATTTTATATCAGCACCGTTTTTTTTGTAAATGAATATTTTTAGTAATAAAATAGATAATACTAGGTACATATAAGATTTTAATTTGCTTATTCTGATGACCATCGTGATACATAGCTTCCAACTTGTTGATGTATAAAATAAGTATTCGAAGATTCAATTTTGAAGTTAAAATGGTTGATTTCATATTCTGAATTTGTTTGGTTACACTTCGGAATAAAAACCCATTCTTAAGACGAGGTATGAATGCCAAGTTTGTTTGCAAAAGGTACATAGATTAAAATGAAAATCGAAACTTACAATTAAAAATTAGTTTCATACATATGTTCCATATGTATGAAATGTCGTATAATAAAATGTCTCAAGCCTAGGGTGCTTTAAGACAAATTGCCGCCGGAGGCGAGAAAGTTTTTTGACATTCTTTTTAACACTTATTCAACACCTGTTAAGATCAAGCAATTTTTCTTTACTACTTCAAAAATTTTACTTGGAAAAAATCTCCATGAGGGGGGTTAAACCCCTAAAACCCCCCCCCCCCCCCCCCCCCCCGTTCGCACGGCCTTGAGTAAGCCGTTGTATTTTTATTTCGAAAAATTCATTATATTTGTTATGTTATGTTATTTATGTTATTTCTTTCCTCTATTCTCATGTTTCCTTAAAAATTTCCATCATTTTCCAAAAATTGATAATTTTAAGGTACAAAATGTACCAGCTACGTAATCAGAACATTGGATTTAATTTCTATAAAATTTATTTACTGGATTCAAATCCAAACTAAATCAACAGATATTTACTTCATTCAAAAAAAGATTTATAGTTACTTCCTAAAAATTCTACACTATACTTTTGTCGCATGGTTTCACAAAATTTTCACAGATTTTGAATTTAACAAAAATACCCACCTCAAACGAGATTGCAAGGATTTGCATTGTGGTTGCTTATGTGGGAGAGGGTTGTCTTCCTTACCAAAATCGGTTCACGACATTCCCACAGGAAGCAAAAACAGTTGGGGGGGAGTGAGTGCTCCAGAAATAAATGTAAAGCTCGGTTTCGGTTATTCGGTTCTCCATGCAGCTGATAGGAAACCATAAAACACAGAATTGCGATGCGAAACAAGACGAAGAAAATCGACTATCTACTATTGCAAATTCCACACTATCCTGAAACTGTCAACCCGCCCAACTCAAGCTGCTGTTTGTTGGGTGGTCGGAGCAGAGGATACGAATATGTTGTACTGCTTTCTGTTCCTCTACAGAAGGACAGCCGAATGTCGGATACCGGAAATATTAAACACTTTCCAGATAGATGGAATGAATTTTTCATTTCAGCTCCCCGGTGGAATGTGTTTTATCATTTTGTCTCAAAACTGATTTTCTGATAACCCACATTTCTATGGAAATGCTTGGAATGCCGAGTGTTGAGAAATTTTTCGATTGAATTTTCGGTGTTATTTCACATTTTATTTAAGATTTTCAATACATATAAAGTCTGCTTCATTTAATATTGGAACAAATTCTTTAGCTCATTGTGGCGCTCCTAGTGGACGGATTTGGAAACTTTTTTCACCCACGTGTCGGGAAATTCATTACCTTTCACCATGTATTTATGTCATAACACCAAACGATAGCATTTTGTAAACAACCGCCATGGAAGCCGAACGGAGAGATCAAATTGTGCACAGTTTTCTTGAAAATCCATTGTTGTCGGCATCGAAGCTAGCTAAACAGCTTAAAATGCCCAGAAATACCGTATGGCGTGTTATCAAGCAGTACAAGGAAACATTGACGACGGCTCGGAAGCCGCATTCGAAGCGTCGGAGTGGAACTGTCGACCGGAAACTGCGTGGGAAAGTCATCAAGGCCGTCAAGAGGAATCCCAATCTTTCAGACCGCGATTTGGCCAATAAGTTCCAGGCCGCTCACAGTACGGTGCGACGAATTCGTCTCCGGGAAGGAATAAGGTCATTCCGAGCCAGCAATCAGCCAAATCGGACGCTGAAGCAGAACAATGTGGCCAGAATCCGTGCTCGAAAGCTGTACGACCAAGTGCTGACCAAGTTCGACGGATGTAAAGTCTGCTTCATTTAATATTGGAACACAAACAATTGCGTGTAGTTCAGTCATTTATTAACGAATTCATAATTTGTTTTTCATACAAATGTAGCATTTTCTTTACTCTTTCATAAAAAAAATTAAAAAAATTATTCATTGCTGTTTCGAAGAAATTCTCGTACTCGTACTCGTAAGAAAACTGTGCACAATTTGATCTCTCCGTTCGGCTTCCATGGCGGTTGTTTACAAAATGCTATCGTTTGGTGTTATGACATAAATACATGGTGAAAGGTAATGAATTTCCTGATACGTGGGTGAAAAAAGTTTCCAAATCCGTCCACTAGGAGCGCCACAATGAGCAAAAGAATTTGTTCCAATATTAAATGAAGCAGACTTTAGGTAATGAACCAAAAAAAAAAATCAAGGATTTGAACAGATACTGATCAGTTATTCAAAATTTCTATAAAACAATTTGAAGTTTATAAAATTTAAAACAGCTGAAACTAAAATAGAATTATGTGTCGGTAAAACTATGAGACTATGGGAGGATTACCCAAATGTAACAAAACAGATGAAAGAAACAAACTCGATGTAACCGAGAAGTGATATTTGAAGTTTTTTTTCCCACCACTAGAGTTCATAAAATTGGAAGTAGGTATCAGAAAAGAAAAAGATTTGTCGCCACTGGACATCCGGTTCAGCAGTTTCTCACATTCCATTCAAATTGGATAAAATCCCGCTTCGGCGAAATCCTTACGAGAAACCTATCACATCGAAGAGAGATAGACAAAAAAAACTGTAAACGTTCTGGAAATCTCGGGTTAGTTGGTACACCTATATGAAAATAATCAATTTAAGGAATTTTATTCTATTTTCGTGAAAAGTAGGTACTCTTTAAAAGACGTTAACCTAAAACACAAACTTATAAGTGCATTTATTTGTTTTTGCGTCTTTCTCACTCTAAATTCCCCCCTCGGAAGATTTTCGCATATTCCACATCTTGGGACAGTAGAGTTTTGGCAAAAAAAACGTACAGAAAAAGAATGTATGCTTTCTTCATTTCAACCCCTCGACACTCTCTCGAGCAGCTTATAGCTCTCTAGTGCTTACCCAAACACTTCGGACAAAGCTTCACTGATATCACCCTTTTATTCTTTATTTGCATTCAGTTTCCGAATGACAGCAGAATTCCTAATATACATCTTTTACATATAAATGCGGGAAGCCGTTGTTGTCGGTGCCCTTTCTACAAGTAGTAGTTTTTCCGGGTTTTCTATTTTCCCTCAATTGAAGTTGGAATGATTTTACCATATTGTATTGTACTTACTGAGCTGCTTATTGAGCGATATTTAAAAAAAAAACATTAGTTTCCTGAAGAAATTTAAAAAATTGTACAAAATTCTACAACTTTTGTACACTTGAAACACCGGGACTTAACTGAATCCATCTTCATAAAAGGACGAGAATAGGCATACATATTTATCTGAACTCGTATAAAGTTTTCATTAATTTCATACATATAAATCATCATTATTAATTTTACTTGTTACTTAATAAATCGTTGGAAAATGTTTACAGTTCTTTAACTTCTTCGTGCTCGTGAATCAGTTTTCATGAAAATCGTCTTCAAGTTGTTCGAGTTTCGTCCCGTTTCTAGTTGATTTTGTAAAGGAGCCCCCCTTTTATAAAAAGTAATAATCACGAACTTATTATACAATCCATCTCTGGCCCGAAAAACCCTCGGATACCAAATTTCACTTCATTATGACCGACCATTCATACGTGATGGTGTTACAAAGAAAACGCCTCCATTTTTATATATAAGATAATGTAATACATTATCATTTAATGATAACAAAATGATGATGAGATAGTTTCTCACAGCGTGAGATAGTTCTTAGATATTTTTTGATTCTCATAGAAAATTTAAAAAATCGGGCAATAGATGCACAAATTTTTACGTTTTTCGTTGCCGTGAAAAACTTTACCCAGTAGATATGACGGATTGGCTTAATGATATCACCTACAAACTTTATATAATGCTATACCAACACTGTTGGTGTAAAAATATTCTTCGGTCAATCACCAATTTTTTTAAATAAATGTTTGTATGATTCAGTTACCAGTCTGAGCTAAAATGCATAAAAATGCAAATCAAAGATCCACCTTTTAAATCTCGTTTTCATATGCTGGAATAGGTATGTTTTGTATCACAACCTTAAAACTGTTGATGTACAAGCGGTATGAATATCTGTGGGCATTAAGTTTTTTGAAGCCATTGAAGTTGAAAAATGTTTCATGATGACCAGTTGATGGTTCTGGTGATCTTCTCTGAAGAACACTTCAATCATATTAAAAGTGTGTAACTGGAATAAAATTATATCAGACATTTAGACGCTTCAAAAGTTCCAAATCTAGTTATAAATTCAACCATTTGTTCAAATGAGTTATGTTATCTACGCTTATTATTCACATGGATGAACAATTCATTGTCTCAAATGTTCATGACGAATTTAAAAATATGTTCATTCTTCACAGAAATTGGAAACAATAGTCAATTTTAATTTTAAGACCACAAAGTGTTACCATTTTAGTTTTGCTTGCTAGTCATAGACAACCTTTTTCCTTGAAATGGTTTTCTCTGGAGCCACTTAGGTTCAGAAGGTCTACTTTTGTAGTAAAAATAGTAGATAATATTTCTTAGTATTCATTTAAACGACCTTATTGCTATGGTTTTTATTGAATTAAGTTTTTATTGAATTAAGTTAATTGCTGTTGAAGCTATTCCGATTTGATTGAAGACCTTCACGAGTTCTTAAAAAATGGCTCCTGAGAGTCCAAACCCAGTTACAGAAAAGCATTCGGGATCATTTCTGCCCACGGTGTATAAAGGGCGAACTTGAAATTATTGTGACACCGAAAATATCATGCCAATTTTATTATAATGTTAAGAATCAAACAAAAATTTTAGGGTAGTTTTATACATATATTTACTTCAAAAATCAAAAGAAAAGTTTATCGATGGAGCCTTGAGTGTAAAATTGAACGCATTTTCGCTTGATGCCCTCCATCAAAGTCTTTACAGTGTCATCCGGTACCAGCTTCTCATTTTTTTCCATTTCCTTAACATGTCCTTCTCGTCTTTGACCGTCTTCTTTTTTTCTGTAGTTCCCGCTTCATTATTGCCCAGTACTGCTCCACCGGGCGCATTCGCGGTCCTATGGGGGGGGTGATCGGGGTGATCATCCCCCCCCCCCCCCCCCCAAGTGGTCAAAAATCGTTACAAGATACCCATAAGTGCTCGAATTTCTATAAAAACTTTGAACTTTCCCTAGTAGATGTGCTTTTGAATTTTCAAAAATTTTACACTCCGTGGAGGTGTTTAATCAACGAAAAAGTTTGTTTGTCACTTAAAGGCTCAAGATTGAAAAAAAGTCGGTCTACCAAACTCAAGCAGCTGAAACTTGCAATTCCCTGGACCGAGTTATACCAATCAACTTCTGTTGAATTACTTAGAGTGTTGACTTCGAATTTGCTAACCATTTATCTACTTAACATTTGAGCTAGGTAATGAAATTCAGGGGCATTTTTTTAATTGTCATTTATATCCCTCATATGCCTTAATTTACATGAGCAAATTGTGATAAGTTTTGTAATTGTTTCAAAATCCGAGATTCTTAAATCTTCATTATGTTATGAATTTTGAAGAAATGACAAATTTGAAAAAGTCAAATAGGGTAGTGAATATTGTTGTAACACTGAAATAATTGAATTTTTTTTCTGAAGTCATACATTGATTGCCTTTACCATGCAGCCACTTTTTTATTCGGTCGGATAAAAGAAAACAATAAAAATACTCAAACTTTATACATATGTACGGAATCATAAGATTGGCAATTTCCTTCAATTTTCAGAAATTACAATCATGTTTAATGGATTTACAGATCTGGGTCATTCTAAGAAATTTAGAATTAGGATTTTTCTTTGTAGTTCAAAATATCTTAAAAACCGATGGTATCGGGACAAAATATTATAATAAAACTTTACTTCAAGAATAAAAAGCTAAGGCGGATCTGAAATTCAAATCGTGTGATTATTGAAACCTTCTGTGATGGAGTCGGGGAGTGATTTCAAAAATGAAAATCTGGAAAGTTGATCCGAAATAAAAATTTTGGTCAAGCAGCCGATTGTGATTTTTTTTAAACTGTGGGAGGAAAATGTTTGTTAAGAATAACCAGTGCAGAAGAGCAAGAGGAAGGGAATAAGCCAAGAGAGAAGTGTCTAAAAAGGCATGCTACGGGGTATTTAAGTGCAGAAAGTGGTGGCTGAAGAAAAAAGAAGAAGAATGGCAATCGACTTGAATCGAGGTTTTCTTCCGTAGTGAAAAATTACTTCAAGTGAGGGCTGGAAAAGAAGTGGGTGGAAGAGAGCAGTTAGTTATAAAATCTGAGAAATTGAGGGGGATTCATTTGAGAGGAAAGTTAGAAAATAAAAAGAAAAGAGAGCCTGCTTGGATTTCATAGAGAAAGGAGTTACGTTTGGGCGAAGAGTGGTGAAAAAATGTGCATGAAGTGGGAAATGGGTAGAAAAATTTTAAAGGTTCGAATGAAAAATAGAAAAAGGAAAATTTCCAAACGAGGGAAATAGGCAGAGGGTGGCATATTAAAAGCGTAGTGGTAAAGGTCAGATCACTCAATTTCGGCTGATGGCTACTTTTTGTTTGGAGTATTCAAATAAAGTAGCCTGAAGGAGAAGAAAATATTGTATGGTTTTAAGGTAAGGTTGGTAGTGTTGCGTAACAAGGTAAGATGCCAAGTGTATTTCAAAATTAAATCAAATGCATATATGTTTGAATGATCAACCATCTGCCAACTAGCCAGGTATATACACGGATGCCGGAATACCTGTAGTAGATTTATAAAAATTGATAACTTTATAAATTTTTGACTGGTTTTGGAGATGATTGAAACATTCGTCCAAAATAAACACAGGAATTCATAATTAGATTGCAAAATAACAATTGAGCTTTTGAATCACAGTAAAAATTCTCTTGCACGAATTTATCTCTCGCTCGATTTTACATCATTCGAATATGAGGCCCTTGGAGCCAAAGGGGTATAAGTGCATAAAAGCTTATTTCGAGAAAATACGCTTTTAAATTGATGTGTTTGACCATTTTCCATATATTTTTCGAGAATTTGTATTATTCTTTCAAATGTAAAAGTATGTAAAAAATATTCTAAAAATACAAAAAAATCACCAAATATTGTTTGAAATATGAAAAATCGTTTGGCATTATTAACTCAAAATCGACCATTTTGTCACTTATACCCCTTTGGCTCTGAGGGTCTCATATGAATTATGAAACTTCAAACTAACCTTTATTAAAAATTAAAAAAAATATATATATCCAATTAAAAAGATTCAAGTACACACTACCAAACAGATATTGAATATTAAAATTTTAAATTTTAATAGTTAGAGTTGAAGTTTTGAAAACCTTTTAAAGATTTCTAAATTCAAGTTAATGCGTTATTAAAACACAAGAGATTTCAGAGCACCAATAAATCAAAAGAAAAAAATGTGGACCCCTCTTTTGGCTTTTTCAAAATGATCGATTTTTCACCAGATATTACGTTGCTTCATATTGACTGATTTTTTAAAATTTGGAAAGTCACCAGAGCTTCGTCGTGCTGCTGCAAGAACGGCAAAAGGCGCTTCTCGAGCCACTCAGATTTGTAGATCTCCCTATTTACTGTGCCCTTTGTCAAGAAAGGCTCACTGCTCAGTGCGCAAGAGCAAATGACCTGCCAAGCGAGATCTTTGGAGGCGAACTTTTCTTCTTCTTAAATTTTTCGTCCACATCGAACTGGCTCTTGCCATTGAAAAACTCATACCTCGGAATTTGCTTAGAGTCGGCTTTTATATAGGTTTCGTCGTCCATCACACAGCAGCCATATTTTGTCAGCATCTCCTCGTAGATCTTCCATGCCTGAGTTTTAGACGTCGATTGTTGCCGCTCATCGTGGTTTGGGCAGTTCTGTACCTTATGTGTATGTAGTCCAGCTTTCTTCTTTGCATTCTGGGCGTAGCTTGCGACCTGCCGATCTTTTTAGCCAAATCACGGCTTGAGACGTTGGGATTTGCTTTAATCATCCACTTTATACCTTTCCGTCTTTTTGTTTTCTTGTCCCGGTTTTCTTCCAGCTTCTTTGCCGTGGTCAACGTCTACCGCTACTGGAACCGCTTCAAAACTCTGGAGACGGTTGAATGGTGAATGTTCAAAGTTTTTCCCAACTGCCGGTGCAGGTTTCTCGACTCGCGTTGGTTCACCTCCATTTTCGTTTAATCAAAAAAAACACTACTTCTAGCTTGACAGCATGTAAACAATACACATGAATAAGAAAGTGTGCAAAATTCGGTTGATTTCTATCCAATGGTAAATAAGTTATGCCCTTTTGATGTGTCGCAATAATTTCGCATTCGCCTTTATTTAAGAAAAAAATTGACAAGAATTATTTTTCTCAAGAATGGCCAATATCCAAAATCAAGAAAGAACGAATCCCCAGAACAAAATTTCCCCAGAATGCAAAATTTCATACCAGATTTTTTTCCTTTGAACAAACTATTTCAAAAAAAATGTTTCCTCAAAATGGAACATTTCCCAGAACTGCTCAAAACCTAGATTTTAAATCATTGAGTTAAATCATTGAGTTCAACAAGTATTTTTGTAACTGACTTCTCTCCTGGTGAAGAATTTTATGGGAATACCTAGTTTATTGGGCGGAAAACTTTCTGGAAAAATCCGTCTGGAGAAAATCATCTGAGACATTATTATATCTGGTGATTAAGATTCTGAGCTATCGTTTACGGGAAATGGATTACAACCGCCTCAGACATTTTTTTTTAAAGTTTTGTGTTGAAAATAAACATTTCTTATTCAAACTTATGGTATAAATTTATGTTAAAAAATAGTAGAAAACGAAACGATTCAAAAGTATATCAAATCTGCTGATTGATTGCATATTTCGGTTTTTTATTTGACAGTACATCGTAAAAATAATAATATTGAAATTTTTTTCTGATTTCGCCTTAAATTCGAATCTTTTGTGATATTGTATTCATCACCTTTATTTTTGTTGAAATTCCTTTTTTAAAGAAAGTCAATGAACAAATTATAACTATATGTCTGTCAGAATTCTGAGTTGTAGATATCAATGTTTTCAATTTATTTTACAAGAAGAGTGCGAAACCTTTTGGCTTATCTTTCAAAAGATAACTTAATAATCTTAGTCTATTCCTCTAATATCTGGTAAAAATTTTCGCATCTAAAAGATCTGAGAAAAATTAACAAAAGTTTTGACTTCTCTAACCTTTTTTCAGGAGTCAAAATAATTCACGGTATTCGAGAAACTTTATCAATGGTTGAAAACCTTTATTTTCAATAACTTTGTATTTTTCTACAGCATTGCTAAAAAAGTACAAATTAGTTTTTGCCCATTTTCAAAAGTTAAGCCTTGAGTCTCAAAAACTAAAGCTGACCGAATCGAAACTTATTGCGTGTTTGGATTCAGCGCCCTAAAATAATTTAAAATGTAAATTGTATTTCCTTGTACTATCATGCAGAACAAAACACACAATTTTAATTTAATTCTGACAGCTGATCGTGGATAATATTTTCTGACATTTGATTTGATACAGGTTTCTAAAATTCATAACAAAATTTGTGTAAGTTAATCACAACTAAAAATCGTATTTCAATCCATCCAAACCTAAAAAGTGGCTCCAGAGAAAACGTATTTGATTCCTACAAACTCGACCAGACTTTTAATTTTATAAATGAAGGAATATCGAACCTCTGCTGTGGAGTTTTATAACACTTCATCTTGATAACTTTTTAAGCGAAACTTGTCTGGACTGTGTTGTAATGCCAATTTTACTTTTGAAAATATTTCAATAATATAATTAGTCTTATATCATTTGACATGGTTATGAGCATTAAAAATGTGGCAATGCCTATTATAAGTCGCAACATTTTATTTGATTTTATGAAACATATTTAGAGGAGATTGCATACATTGAGGCGCTGTTTTACAGCCTTCAGATATAGATTATACATGGAATCAATGAGTATCACAAATCATTTTTGTCAAAACAACCGAAACTAACAGAAAACACACGGTATGTGTAGAGAAACAAACATTTAGGTATTTTGAATAAGCTCAATTTGACATTTATGGTGAAATGGTGGCTCCAGAGAGAAACTGTTTTCTTTTCCTTTTTCTCGAGAGACTTTTAACCTAGTTGGATTAGTCATGCCGAACCAGAAAGAAGCAAATTGCAGATCTCGTAACAGCTGAAACTTGTGTGAGTTTTTTACCTGAATCAAAGCTATAATCAGCTATAATCAACCTCCGCATGAGATTAGCATAGCATAGCATAGCATAGCATAGCATAGCATAGCATAGCATAGCATTAGGTGACTACACACATCTTGCATTGGCTGATACACAAGGTACAGCTCATAATTAAAACCAACACAAGATGCCAAAATGAGTGTCTGGATGCAACACTCATTTCAAGTGTTGATTTTAAAAATAAGTGTGGTACCTTTATGCACACCGCGACAAGTCAATGTAATCATAATGGGGATTATCTGATACAACAAAATTAACTTTTCAGGTGCAGAGAACTCATACGACCCAGGGTGTTGAATTCAGAAAGGTGGGGAAAGGTAATTTTTTATGGGAAATCCTATTTGGCAAATAGGATGAATGAGTAGAAGTGCAATACAAATATGACAATGAATAGTAAAAATAATTTTCAAAAAGAAACGATCTCACCAAACTCCAACAAACCAAAAGTGAGGGGTGCTGTCATCCAATTCTTCTTGATTCCGGTCATCTTGATACTGGTTGCATTCAAATAAATATTTTCAATATCACTAAATGGTTCCTCTTCCTTACAAACAAAATGTCAGCTGCCAGTTATTTGCCAATACGTAACTATTAGGCTTCGCCAAAAACTAAGAAAATAAAAACAAAAGCAGACACGAGAAATCAAGTCGAAAAAAAAGGCGTTCACGGTTTCTATTTTTTTCCTTAATGAAGATCCACTTTTCAATTTAAGCACAAAATTCCGCACAGAACTCTTCCTACAAAAATTTGGTTCCACATCATTTATATCCCTCAATTGGATTTGCACTTATTTGATGCTAAGCATGAAAATCACGACGACCATAACCATCTGCACACAATATTCTATCGATAACGAATGATTTCCCTCTTACACGATCTGTCCAGCACATCAAAACACCAATTGCATTACTTTAACACTATTTCAATCTATATAAAAATGCATCGACCGATACAGAAATTCCGAATTAGATAAAATTCACCATCATTATAAACAAACGGGAAAAACGTGACCTCAACCTCCGCATGAGATTGTTTCCAAATTTGTTTTATCAAAGATATTGAACCAAAAAAAATTTCAACAGCTGTAACGGTAAAATTCACTTAACATCTGTATTTCGAATTTGAATTCTCAATCCAAATTTTGAGTCTGAATCAACATTCAATATAGAGAAGATAAAAACATTAATTCCTAGTTCTGTTTCCAAATAATAAACTTTATTTTCCCTAGGAAAACAAATTTTGTTTTCAGTTTTTTGGAAAAGCATCATCTTAAATGCCCAATAAATAATTATTCTATTTTTAATCAAGGAATAATGAACTGCTGAACATCGAGTGATTTCATCTTATAAACATATATAATTATTTGGATATACACGTACAACACTCATATATGAATGTCGCATGGAAATCAATGAGCATTTCTTTAACAACTAAGGGGATGAATAACAAGAGAGTGTTAAAATCCCAGAAAAACAAAAACTAATTCTTTGACGATGGATCGATATGGCTGGTGAAATGGTGGCTCCAGAGAGGAACAACTTGCAGATGTAAAGAAACTTGCTAAAGTTTTATTTAACCTGAAACAAAACAAAATCAATATTCAAGTGAAAACATTTTCAAATTTATCGAAGATATTGAACCACGAACATCTTTCAACAGCTAGAACAGTAATCTTCCCCCGAAAAATCAAATTCTGAAATGGCATAATCTTAAAAACACAAAGATTATTTGTTCTAGAATTTTCGATCAAGGAGTGACGAATTGTTAAACACCAGTTGGTTTCATAATTTGTATTTATTTGGATATACATGAATACAAGTACACGAATTTACTGGTTACAAATACTTTTAATTAGACTACTAATAATTAATGTGTATCACTCGAAACGAAATCATTTATCCATTCATATTGCACTAGTATTCTTGGTACAGCCTTTAGTGACTGTGTTCGGTGGTTGATTGTATAGGGTTTTTATCAGACGGTAGCGTGCCAATTTTGCTTATCAAATTCACAGTTATTAATGTTCACAAGCTTATCGATAAAAAAATATCTATAGTTAAAATAAAGCTTTGCTTAGAATGTTTTAAAATAAACTATCTTCAGTCGAGACGTAACATAAAAAATAAATATCCGTTTTTTAAACCTCGTTTTCGTTTCATCTAAAATTAATACAAGTGCACGGGAAATGGCAAAAACACTCAATTCCTAGGGTCCAACTTTGCGTTAGCCTAAGCCAAACTGGAATCATTGTTCGTTCAATGGGAACAACAGAAGCCGCACGGCATTAGCTGAACTAGGTGTTTATTTGGGATCAGAAGGCGACGAAGGAGCTCCCCAAACGGTCCCGGCCGATCGAAGACACTTTTCAGGTACATTTTTTGACTGATACCACAGCACAATGTTTAGTACTATCGACCAGGTCCGCAACGGGGTTATTATGAATGCCAGCGTACCGTACGCGTTCCAGAAGATGAGCGCCAGTATCAGCTCGACTGCCATTATTAGGATAAATGGAAGATTTGCCCAAGATGCTGCCGCGCAGTTTAGCTTCTTTTCACCGCTCGGCGATCGGTAGAACCTGAAAGATTTGAAAATGTCAGTTTGAAACATCTTTTTTGTAGAATCGGTTGTATATCTAACCTTTTGACAACGTTATTAGCGTAGATTATGATTAGCGGAAACTGGCAAAACATCAGCTGGAAGAAACCGTAAAAATACGTAAGGGTTCCGGGTAGGAAAGCGCCATTTACGAAGATGCCCCACACGAAAACGATCCCTATATGCCCGTCTATAACCTCCCCAAAAGACCAAGGACCACAGGTCAAGTATAGGCAGTATCCGATGAGGGGGAACACCAGTCGATCGACGGTAGAAAGAATCCAGAATTTTCGAATCCATCTACGAAAGCAGTAACTCCGAAAGCGTGGTCTGTTGACGGCACCGTCTGAAACGAAAAGCAGTGTTAAAGTTCATATTTTTTTTTTATCAGCTGTATAATAATACTCACGTTGAACCATTGTGTGCCAAATCCGGAATATACACAGTGGTACCAAACAGGAAATCAAAGCGATGCTGAAGAAAATTTGGAAGATTTTGTTTGTGTCGTACATGAGCACAAGTCGAGCCAGGGTGCTGAACTTCTTTCTTGATCCGTCCAAAGTAAAGTCCTGCTCGATAACTCGATAACGACCATCCTCATCGCGAACAAACACCGAGATTCGATGAATTCCCATCGAATACCTGCTAGGATTCCAGGGAACCACAAATAATTCCCTGCCGGTCTGTTTGCAATCGACCCATTCCTCCTGATTGACTTTCACCTGACACTCGGAAATTTTTGCCGGCGAAAAGGCTAACAATCGAATGTGACTGGACTCCTGTGGAAGTCTTAAATTTTCTTTTCCAGGAATGTTGAAGAGTGCATTCTTTGGATTGGTTATCAAAACAACTGGCCACTGGTTGTGTTGAAGGTCCACGAATGAAAATTGGCCATGATCGAATGCAGCCAAACGGTACATTCGATTTTTCATCCAGTCTCCAAGTTCCAGCTCAAGAAAGCCTTCGTTTTGTAGGGTGTACATTTGAGGAACCGCTCCCCCTAGCTTGTGAAAATGTCCACATAAATAGGCGTATCCTTCCTGATATTTGCTTATCAGTTTTCTTATTCCGCTGGTGCCCAAACCCGGAGTCAGAATGCAAGAAGTAGGGTAGTGACCGAACCAGATCGTGTAGTTGGTGTCCATGGTTCTGGATTTCTCTGCCAGATTGATGATATGTTGCGTTTCAGTTTTCGACAACATTCCGACGAAGTTGAACGGCCTTTTCGGTCCGGGATCTAGGCAAGCATCTACCCCTATGAAGCTATACCGAACACCGTCCTTAACGACCTGGTGCATGTAGGATCGGGGGTTTACACGACCCTGTACCGAATAATTCGTAAAAAGATCTTGCTTGGCTTGCAGAGCCGGTACGTTGAAATTATCGTGGTTTCCTCGGATATCCAACCAGGTCGTTTTGTTAAGCACGTTTGTATCGCGAAGGACATCCCGGTACCATCGCCATTCTTGTTCGTGCTGCTGCGAACCGAGGAAGTTCGCCGTCTTTGCATCGGTCAAATCCCCGGAAGCCAAAACGACTGAGGGACGGATGATGTCCACCGTGCGGTTGCAGAACTCAATCAGGTGTGGAACACGCGATGGGTCCAGATACAAGCTGATGTGGATGTCAGAAATCTAGATGAAACAATAGTTGGATGTTTATGATAATTTTGATTGTCGCATGATGATAAGAATATGCACTTATTAAAATCTATTAATATCTCTGGTTTAGAAATTTTACATTCTGGGAGTTAAAATTCTTGGCAATATAGAAAATTATTTTTTCCTTAATAATATGATTCAGGTTTCATATTCAATCTGTGCTTATGAATGCATCTAGACAACCCATCAACTCGAGAAAATTAATAACAACCGCTAGTCATACGAACCTGCAGAAACCACATCAACTGGTTTGGTTTATCGTCGAGCTTAAGCCGTTCACCGTTATTCCGCATTTGCTGCTGTTGACCCTTACTAAACGCATCATCGAGCCGCCTGGCCAGTTTGGTGTCTATGCCCACCAGATTTGCAACGTTGGCCACAAAAATCGAGAAGATAACAATAAATGCTATCAGTGCAATCGCTGCGGTCGTAAATCTCATCTTCACACTTCGCCAATCCGGGCCCGGATCGTTGTTTCTATTAAAGTGCGCACCACTCCAGTTAATAACTGTTCTTTGTTCCTGATTGTGAACAACTAATAATTCGATGCACTTATTCCCTTTCCTCCGAGTATAGTATGTCAACAAAGTTCGTCGTCGTGGAAAATTTTATGTTCAAATACTCTACACTTGAACCGAAATACGCTACACTTACATAATGAATATAGCGTTTGTTTAGCGGGTAATAAAGTCGCCGAAAATGTTAGCGGATAGCAATGCTTTTCGCGCACAAAGACGTCTTTTCACAAACATTAGAAAGAACTTTTTACCGGTGAAAAATTCCTTATCAATTGATATTAATGATAAAGAATTGGACAAAGAAAAACGCAATTATCGCGGCGGGCGGGCGTAACAATTTTGTCTGTCAAAGCGTTGGATGGCAATCAGCTGTTTCTGTTTTGCGGTTTATCTTGTTTACATTTCGTGACAAAGAACACACTCGAATAATTCTAGTTTTTTTTTTTTTTTTTTTGAAAATTCTTTATTTGAAACGGCTCATACCTTTAGGCTTTAAGGAGCCAAACTCGTTTTGTTTGATTACAATTCTGTGCTTATATCTAGTTCACTTTTTGAAGAGAAGATAGAAGATAGATAGGGAAATGTGAAAATAAAAAGAATTATAGACGAAGATCAATAGCTTTTAGGAAAAGATATATTTCAAACATGTAGTCCAAGTCTATCACAGCCAGCACATCTCTCACTGGAACATAGGGTGGTTTTCCTCGGGCCCTAAGGGAGTCTATAAAATTCGTTCTGGCGACAAAATGGACCTCGCACGACCAAACAATATGCTCGATGTCATGGTAACCTTGGCCGCAACCACATAGATTGCTGCCAGCAATATCAAAACGATAGAGTACCGCGTCTAAGGAATAATGATTGGACATGAGACGGGAAAATATACGAATAAAATCCCGACTCAAGTTCAATCTATTAAACCATGGTTTAAGGCTTACCTTTGGGATAATCGAGTGGAGCCACCGACCCATCTCATCCTCGTCCCATTTGCGCTGCCAGTTGACAAGAGAGTTTCTTCGAACCAAATAGTAAAATTCGCTGAAGACGATTTCACGGTGATACGTGTCGCCTTCCATCGCTCCCACCTTTGCCAGAGAGTCTGCCTTCTCATTGCCCACTATCGAGCAATGAGAGGGAACCCAAACAAAGGTGATGGTAAAGCGACGTTTTGATAAAGCACTCAAATTATTTCGTATCTTCTCGAGGAAGTACGGCGAGTGCTTTCCCGGTTTTATCGAATGGATTGCTTCAACAGAGCTCAGACTATCCGTTACAATATAGTAGTGTCCACCTGGCCGTGATGCGATATTGTCCAAAGCCCAGTGAATAGCTGCTAACTCCGCTACATATACAGAGCATGGTGACTGAAGACTGTGAGAGGCGCTAGATATTTTGTTGAACACTCCAAATCCTGTTGTTTCCTCTATAAGTGATCCATCGGTAAAGTACATTTTATCAGCATCGACGTGTCTATATTTAGCTTCGAAAATTCTTGGAATCAGAAGAAGGCGGTGCGAGACCGGGATTCCACGAATTTCCTGCTGCATAGACAAATCAAACTGGACAGAAGAATGATCGTAGTCTGGGCTACAAACACGAGTTGGAGAATACGAAGAAGGGTTTATCTGCATTGACATGAGGACATGGTATATAGACATAAATCTAGTTTGAAGATTTTGCTCAAGTAACCTTTCAAAATTCACAATCACCAATGGGTTCATGACCTCACACCTGATGAGGAACCGGAGTGATAGTAAATTGAATCGATCTTTAAGAGGAAGTATTCCTGCCAAAACTTCGAGACTCATGTTATGCGTAGAGGGCATACAGCCCAGAGCGATGCGGAGGCAGCGGTATTGGATACGCTCGAGTTTGATGAGGTGAGATTTGGCAGCTGACTGGAAGCAGAAGCTACCATATTCCATCACTGAGAGAATGGTTGTTCGATACAATTTTAAAAGATCTTCTGGATGGGCCCCCCACCAGGTGCCAGTGATTGATCGGAGAAAATTGATTCTTTGTTGGCATTTTCCTTTCAGATACTCAATGTGGGCTCTCCAGGTACACTTGGAATCAAACCAAACCCCAAGATACTTGAAACACCTCGATTGAGTGATCGTTCTGCCTAGGAGTTGAAGCTTAGGTTGAGCAGGTCTATGTTTCTTAGAGAAAACAACCATCTCCGTTTTCTGAGGGGAAAACTCAATCCCAAGCCCCAAAGCCCAGGAAGACAATCTGTCTAAAGTATCTTGTAAAGGTCTGTGCAGATGAGACTCAGTAGATCCTGTGACAGACACCACGCCGTCATCTGCAAGTTGTCTTAGAGTGCAGCCTTCAGAGAGACAACTGTCGATATCACTTACGTAAAAGTTGTACAAAAGTGGACTCAAACATGAACCCTGCGGGAGGCCCATGTAAGAGATTCTTCTAACTGCTATATCTCCGTGAGCAAAGTTCAGATGTTTCTCACAAAGCAAGCTGTATAAGATGTTGTTCAATAGTGGAGGCAGACCCCGGGAGTGCAACTTGTCTGATAAAACCTCTATTGAGACTGCATCAAAAGCTCCCTTTATGTCTAGAAACACTGAAGCCATTTGCTCACGTTTTGCGTACGCCATTTGTATCTCTGAAGACAGCAAAGCAAGACAATCGTTTGTCCCTTTGCCCCTTCGAAACCCAAATTGAGTATCTGAAAGGAGACCATTTGTTTCCACCCATTTGTCCAAACGAAACAATATCATTTTCTCCATCAATTTGCGTATACAAGACAACATCGCTATTGGACGGTACGAATTGGGATCAGACGCTGGTTTTCCGGGCTTTTGGATAGCAATGACTCTCACTTGTCTCCACTCTTGGGGAACAATGTTGTGCTCCAAGAATTGATTAAATAAATTTAACAAGCGAAATTTGGCGGCATCGGGAAGGTTTTTCAACAAGTTAAACTTGATTTTATCAATTCCCGGAGCTGAATTGTTGCAAGAGAGGAGGGCAAGTGAGAATTCGACCATCGAAAAGCTAGAATCCAGATTGCACCTGTCTGAGGACATATTCCGGACAATTTTTTGGTTTGGTGTGGAATCGGGGCAGACTTTCCGTGCAAAGTTGAATATCCATCTATATGAATGTTCCTCACTTTCATTTGTTGAAGATCGATTACGCATGTTTCGTGCTACTTTCCACAAGGTATTCAAGGACGTTTCTCGTGATAAACCCTCCACAAATGTACGCCAATGTGCTAGTTTTTTCCCTTTAATCAATTTTTTGAATTGATTTTCAAGGGACTGATATGCTTGAAAATGATCGAGGGTTCCATGTTTTCTAAAATCTTTGAATGCTTTTGATTTGTCCTTATAAAGCTTGGAACACTGGTTGTCCCACCATGGGTTAGGAGGCCTTCGACGTACAGATGAATCTGGGATGGGTTTCGTTTGAGCACAAACTGCGCTATCATGTATCAAACAAGCTAGAAAGTTATACTCTTCCAAAGGAGGAAGAACATTCATAGAATTGATGGCTGTTGTAATCGTGTCCGCATATTTTTTCCAGTCGATGTGTCTTGTAAGGTCATATGCCATATTTGTTTGATTCGAATTGCTGGCCCCATTGGTGATTGTGATTTTGATTGGTAAGTGGTCACTACCATTGGGATCAGGGATTACCTTCCACTGGCAATCCAATGATAGTGAATTTGAGCAGAGTGAGAGGTCAATTGCACTTGGTCTTGCAGGAGGTTTAGGTACTCGTGTTTTTTCACCCGTGTTCAATATTGTTAAATTGAAACTGTCACAAATGTCATAAATAAGAGTAGAACGACTATCGTCAATTTGTTCTCCCCAGACAGTTCCATGTGAATTGAAGTCACCCAGGATCAACCTTGGCTCAGGAAGTACTGAGCACAGGTCCTCTAGGTGACTTCGATCCACTGCAACTCTATGAGGCCAGTACAAACTGACAACGCATAAGTCCTTACCTCTTATAGTTGTATGACATGCAACAGCTTCAATTCCTCCTGATAAAGGGAGGTGGATTCTAAAAAAGGAGTGGCGCTTATTGATCCCCAAAAGCACCCCTCCATAAGAATCGTTGCGATCCAGACGGATAATGTTAAAATCGTGGAAGGAGATGTTTGATTCGGAAGAAAGCCATGTTTCAGAAAGGGCAAAAATATCGCAACTAGTTTCATGAAGAAGAAATTTGAACGGATCCAGTTTAGGGATAATACTACGACAATTCCACTGTAACACAGTGATATCTCCGACCTCTGGGCGTAAATTAGCCATCGAGAGAGATAAACACTGAAATGAGGGGCCAAGTTTGCATCAATTGCTTTAAAAATGTCTTCACTATAGGAAGCATTGAGATTACAATGCCTCTTATTGATTCTGATACGTTGAAAAACGTTAAAATTCCATTCAGAATATCCGACAACTTGAAAAGTCCAGATTGGGAGTTTGATTCCGGGTTGGGGTTGAAGCTACTAGAAGTTCCCGGTACTTCGATTTTATTCTGCGATGTAAAATTCATTTGGAATCCAGGAGGAGATGTTTTTTCTTTCTGTACAGTTGGCGGTTTTTGCCTAACGGCGGCTGCAGGGCTAAATGTTGGAATTTTGTTTGGGATTCTGGTGATCTTAGGTGATGGTTTTGGACGTTTACGCGAGTTAGCTTTGAATATCACTGGTTGTTCTTCGTCAGCTGTGTCCGTGTCTACATTGTCTACTGGCAACGCAGAAAAAATATTACTTGTTTGAGGTTGGATCGGAGGCGCCGCGCTCTTTAATATGGCGGCATAGGACCGTTTTGAGCGTTCCTTTAAAGAGCGCTTTTGATTATCCCAGCGACTCTTAAATGCCTCGCACGAAGAGATTTCATGAGGTGAGCCCCCGCAATAGACACATTTCTGTTCTATTGCTGAGCACGCTCCATCCCCATGATTCTCCCCGCATTTGGGGCACCGCCGCTTGTTGCAGCAGTGCGACGCAGTGTGCCCCAACTTAATGCAATTTTTGCAATCCATTGGGCGAGGCACAAAGAGTCGCACGGGTAGCCTTAAAACTCCGTCAATCAAAACGTAGTGAGGGAGGGCGGTACCCGCAAAGGTCACACGAAATGATGCCGAAGGGGAGTACTTTTTAACTCCATTAACGACGGTGGCAGTGTGGAGTTGGTTACAATCCAAGATATCGACCGAAGTCGAATCGAGGCTCCTAAACTTACCAACGCCGTTGGATTTAACGTACTCCGCCTCTAGGCTCATCTCAGTGATCACGCCCTCGATCTCTACGTTTCGAGACGGGATATAGACGTGATACTCTAGGTTTACGAATTTGCTGGCCACAATCTCATTTGCGGCTTTCCAGTTAGCCACAACAACGCGCAGCTTGTTCGGACGCAATTTCGTAACACTGGTTACAGAGGGCCACCTCGCCAGATCTTTGGTGATCTGTACCACATTTAGCTGTTTACCATTCGCTTTGGGCCGGATGAAAACCACCCATGGCCCAGAGGAAGATGAACCCTCTGTATATTGTCGGAGCCGGTTGACTCTCCTCTCAACTGGGGATGATGCAACATTGTCATCCATTCGAGAACAATTTGCATCTGAAGGACCGGCATCAACCGAATCCTCCAGATGCTCCTCATCTTCATAGGAGACATTTGCATCATCCCCAGTTGGAAGGTATAACCCCCCGCCTTCGCTCATATTTCTCAACGGGAAAACGAATGTTCTCCGTGTTGAAAATATGAGCAAAGCTCAAAATGCTTGAAATATATATATTTAAAGGGAAATAAGACAGAGATAGAAAAGGTGAAAAAAAGAATAAAAAAAGACTCACTTATTTTAGCACTTCTTACAGAGGTATCTTTTGCCAGTGTATATCGGTTGCACCAACCACGTGGTTTTTCGTTGATCCTCCAAGATGGCGACGTCAATCGAAAAACCCAACCAAATGAACGTTTGACCACTTTGAATTCACTCAGCTACGGCAATTAGCGACCGAACTTGCCGAGAAACCGCCCTGACGGTGTTGAAAATCCGGATTTGTGGGGCGAACAGGAAACCGCCTGTTGATGAATATGGCCAAGTAGATGGTGATGGAGTCTAAATGCTGCTTCAACTTGGCGTTTGAACAGTTTAGCCAATTGTTCTTGTGAGGGAATCCGGCAATTAACTACCGAACCAGCAATAGCAATTCACTCCGCGTGGTAAAAAAAACTCACTAAGATTTGGCGAGAGAAAAAAAAACCCGGCACTGCAGTCAGCGAAAACACGTCCGCACTGTGCGAGCTACTAGGATGGAATGAATAATTCTAGTTGTTAGTGTTTAATTTGAGTTAATCATTGAAATTATTTCGAATTTGAAAGTTAAAATTAATACGAATATTTCGCACTCACCAAAAAGCATAACGACATTCGAAGCTTTTAAGGTACCTACAATATTGTAAATTGACCTAAAGATTCTTCTCAATTATGTTTAACCTTTGTCAGCAAAAGGTAGATGAATATTAAAATATATTTAATTATTATCAAATAAAATATTAAATTTATATATCCCATTTAAAACTTCTATTGATTATTCATATGAAGCTCCTATTTTGGAACTTGTATTTTCAAAATTGTTTTATATCAGGAAATTCTTATTCGTTTTTATTTTAATCATGCAGCATGCAGCCATTTCAATAACAAAAAGGCTTAAAGCGGTGTTTTCTAACTGTCAAAACATAGGTATTTTTAAAAAAAATATTTCAAATCTGTCCACGTGGATATCCGGGGAGGGGGATAGGGGTTGGCCAAATGTCCACGCTTGTCTACGGAGGGGGAGGAGGGGGTAAAAAATCTCATTTTTCTGTCCACGTGGTATCTGAATGACCCCTGAACTTATTTAATGTTATAGAATTGGTTATAACAAAAAATATATTTTAAAAAAACTTCTGGTAAACGTCCAATCAGAGAGAAATAGTTTTCAACATTCCTATCCCTCGCAAAATAATTTTTGTTACACTCTAATCACAAAATTCCTTTGTTCGGGTATATGTTGGCTTAGTTTTTTGTTTACAAATTTCAAAGGCGCAATCGTTTGTCGCAGCCCGGTTTTATTTTTAAAATTTTCAAATTTAATTGAATTAAATAGATTATTCTACAAATTCAACGAGCATGGAATCTGGAAAGTGCAAGTTTAGAAAAGCATTCCTTAGAGACGTTGACATTCCGCTAACCCAAAGTAAAGCCAAGGTAATCAATCAAAACGATCAATGTGCAACCAACAGTAACAAAAACACCATAAATTGGAAACCAACGGACAAAAAACAGCGCCGGGATACGCAAGCGGTCCCAACCAAACCGGTTACCAAATTCAAACTTCCGGAACTGAACACGGCTCTAAACATTCGAAAGCAAATCGATAAGGTCAAAAACGAACAACCGGCGAAGGCACCCACAAGCATTGGAGAGCTGACCCCGAAGAGCAAAAAATTCGTTAAAGGACAGGTGAGAATTATAAGAATTTCTAATAAAGGAAACCTAAACAATAATATTCTCGTTTTCTTACAGATAACCAAGAAGCTAAATTTCCAGCACGATGAGAACGTTTTCAAAGGGCTGGTTCCGGTGAACGTTAACGACTCGATATTGATTCCCACAAAAAAGAAGCCGCTGAAGGAGCGATACACGGCCGAAGCGAAACGAGACCCGGAACCGGATTTGGCTGACTTTCTGAGACCTATTGGGAAATTTAACGTCCCGTTCGAGCCGTATCTGCCGCTGGAAATGACACCGAGGAAACCTAATTCTAACAACTTCGATCACATTTTAGATGTTTTCGCTAAGATTGATGTGGGAGCGTAGAATTCATTTATTTGTGTAGAGTTTTGAATTAAATTTCGATTCTCTGTAAACAATATATTTAAAATAGGAATTTTAATTGAACTAGATGTTAAAACTATTTTTTCAATCGAATACAATTTACTTATGAGAAGATAAAAATAAGCCTTAAAAGCGAATTAATATAAAAACAATTTGCCTCACTACCTAATAACGATAATAATTTTAAATATAATTACCAAAATGATAAAATTTCAAAATGTATTGTCGAATTAAATTGTTTTTTTTTTCTCACAATTTACTGTTTTGGAATACTTAATCAGATTTGAAGAAACAATCTCATTGATAAGATTTCGCATTTCTTATTCGAAATTACTTTTCTTCTATTTGATTGAACACTTTTAGCTCTGTTTGTTAATTAGTTTATCGGCCTTATCGCTGAAAAGTGAAGTCCTTTTACTAAAAACTTTTCAAGACTATAAGATTTTATAGATGGATAGTAAGTAAGAAGAAATAAAAGGTGAAAATGAGCGAGAATAATTTTATTTAGAAGCACGTGCTGAACAAAAATTTGGTTTCTGATGATAATGCTCCTAAAATAAAATTGTACTCGCTCATATTCACCATCTTTCATTTCTTCTAAATTTCTATCCGTTATAAAATTTCATAATCTTGAAATGTTCTTACTGAGAATGACATCACTTTTCACTGATAAAGCCGATAACCGGATTAACAACCGGTGCGTAAATTCTTCCTATTGTTAGAGCTTAGCTTTCCGATTTGTTAGTAATTCGTGCTCAATACTTTTTAGACTTCCAAAATAAAAACAGCTATGAACTCCATTGTTCAATTTTAGAATCTTTATAATATTCTATTCAGTAATGAAAGTTTCAATCTTACTTATAGAAATAACTGTTGAAAGACCATACCATTCTTCAAGAATCATTTTCGGATCAATGACAACGCGTTCGTTCCCGATTACCCAAAGAAGTTATTTATTACTGATTTATAAATTCGAGGTTTTGAATATTTCAACACGATTCAGGAATCCAATTGAGAAACAAACTTAGTAGCTAGGGATAAAATTATGAAAAGAAAAACCTTACAATTTAAGCGTATTCTAGAAAATTCCAATCTTATGTCTTTCTAACCACTTGATGCTCTGTCTTACAGAGTCTGTTTTTAGCAAATGTTAAATTAAAAAAAAATCGTCACCAAAATATAGTTGGCAAAGACGGTACTCTTGGGTGCAAACAAAAATGTTTTACAACAACCTTTTCCGAGGGATAAAAAGGTAATCGGCTTTCTACACTATGAGCTGGCTTGACCATAAAGTGCATTCGTAAGGTTTGAAATAGCCTGTTGTTTTGGAATTGTTTTATCATTAGATTCAATTGCTTCAATATGATTTGTTTTAGAGTTTAATTTTTTGTCGCATCTTTTGCTTTCGCTTTACAATGAAATCTCAATAAGAATATGTTGTTTGTTTGTATGTTTGTTTTTATCATTAAATATTATTTTGCTCTGCTTTCAACATTTTCATGCTGTCATCAATCTTATAAGTTCATATCCTTTAGACCCTCATTTTCAGTATATCGCATCAGTTTTTTTCTTCTTCTTGTTTTCAATCTTAAACGCTAAGTTACAGTTTTGTTATTTTTAATCCATTTTATCATTTTTTTTTTTCATTTTTTTTTATAGTTTCATTTTACGTTTAGTTAACATTTAGTGTCGTGGAAAAGAATCAATTTTTATCATTGTTACAATCGATCCAATCATTGTGGAACATTTTATATCTTTTATATTATTTTATCATCAATAGTAGTTTGTCTTTAAATCCATTTGGAAGAATTTAACGCATTCCAAGGTGCGCGTTTCGAGGAGCGGGAAAAATGGAACAAGGGTAAAATAGTGAACATTTTCATTTGTTTCAAGTTTTTTTTTTAATTTAAAATGTTTTTCTGTGTGGCTAAAACTTTTTAAGTTTGATTATAATATTTGAGTCACTAATTTATGCTGCTGTTTAAATTGAAATGTTGCGTTTTCCCGCTACGAATACAAATCCAATGATATTAGATAAGCGAATATTATACTTTCTGCTAGAATGGTTTTGTGGTTTGTTATCCTAAAAACACCAACAATGAATTGGCTGTAATCTACGACACTGAGTAGATAATAGTGATAATAACTGCGATCTGTTACAGTTACGATTCGCTTGGAAATAAGTGTGTTCAAAATTGTGCTACGTTGGAGACGCCTCTCTCGGTGGTGCTGGTTATTATTAATCGGTACAACTACTACATCTAGATGTTGTTGATTGTGGTAGAAACATGAATTATTGCGAGAGCAGGCACTCCACCAGCTGATGTTGTTAATTGCTTGTTCAGTTCTCGCTTGTAGAACTTGTATGCTTCTGCGAAAAGCACCGCAGACATTGGAAAAACTTGCATCGAACCAATCGAACAATAATGGCATGGTTGATTTAGGCGTAAGGTTTGTCCTAACGACTGCACAGATAAGTAAAATGATGGTAGTAGCGATGCCTACTAGCAGCAGTGCAATCGACTGGCTAAGATTGAACAACCAAGCATTATAGATACAGGAATGGTATCGATGAAAGGAAGGATCACCGTCATCACTGAAAGTTTCCTTCTGTTGGCACAGCCGAAGGGCCGCGAAACATTTACGCTGAATGTTCTGTTGTAAAGTATTATTATCAAAACAAT
>NC_073692.1:144262539-144297539 GCF_029784155.1 Uranotaenia lowii
AATAATAATGACAGCAGCTATGGTAAGAATGGTAATCAGGTTTGGCATCAGAACGGAAGAATGCGAAGACTCGCCGCCTGTTTGCCGCGTGGTAGTCAATTTCAGGATATCTTATTGCGCCACCAGGAAAATAAAACTAGCGGCGAGCATTCCTCAATGTTCAGCACCAGAACGAACGAGATGAGTTGGAAGAATATTATGGTAAACAGGACGGCCGGAAGATCCACCAATTTCTTTATCTGTCCGTACATTTTGATCATATTGTCTCGCTCATCATTTGGGACGTCGGTTTTATCGCCCAATTTATCGCCATACTTTTTGTTGGATGCTTTAAGATCATTCATCAACTTATCAGCATCATTGAATTTGCGGTTGTTATTTTTGTAGTCATTGAATTTATCACCGGCATCGGCCAGGAAATCCTTGGCAAAGCCGAACGAAGTCAGCACCGGAAAGATGTTGAAGAACAAACGGAACAAAGTTAGGGAAGAGGACAGGGAGGAAAAAAGTGACGAATTGGAAACGAAGGGATTTTTGTTGGCCGTCGGCTCGGCCGGAGAAATAGGCTGCGGGGACTGGGGAGAAGGAGGAGAGGGGAAAAGGTTAGCCCCTTCAGGGGCTAAGCACGGTAAACCTCAGCTTGGGTATTTGCAGTACTGAGCATAGGTCAGGTCGTAGCTAGCGAAACGGGCGAATTGAATATCACGACGCTTCCACTGGTCGATGTTGGCCAAATGCTCTAGCTCGCGGGATGCGTTCGCAGCCAGCGATGTCTGAAAACAAAAAAAAAACATTAGGATTTAAAGTTATCTCAATGATAAACCAATCAACCCACCTTATTAGCGAAAACAGTCACTATAAACTTTCCGGGTTGGAAAGTTTCAATCACACGTGCAATCAAATCACCGTAACCGGCCGAGGCCACGTTGGTCTCAAAGCTGACGTACGAAAAATCGGGCTCCGGAGTTATGTGGATCGTCATGTAGCATCCCTGTGGGGAGAAAAATAAAATAAAATGAGTATGTTCAAGCGCATAGTGAAAAAATATTAGTATAAGAACAATTTAATTAATGTTTAAGTACTGATATTTTTTCAAGAAGAATTAGAAAAAGATATTAAAAAGGCTTAATGAACTGGACAGGGAAAGAAAACCACTGTACATATTTTGGAAATATATATACCCATTACGAATAACGTGAAATTTCGGTTATCCAAAAAAAAGGGGTACTTCGAACCACTTTAATCAACCAAAAACTTCCAAATAAAAATCAAACTGGACACAGAACACAGCTTCTTTTCGCTAGCCTTTATTTCATAACGACCTTCATTCAGCAGGGCGGATGAACACATTTGACCCGGTGTATTGAATGTCGAAGAAAACCGCCTCCGAAGAGCAGGTATAACTTTATCTCTCGGGGGTAATTTCTGCTGAAAGCAAAGCAAGACTTTGCCATTAGCACCAACTAGCTAGCTAGTAGTCCTGCAAGTTTATGTATGGCTGAGATAAGGAGTGGTAAAATTTAAAGATTTTGCGTACCGGTGTTTTTGCACCCTATCAAATCTGAAATGATTGCTTGTTCTACACAAAGTAACAACCAAGTTTATTAGACTGCAAAACAGATGACTTTTATAAATTTTAAGATTACTCAAGATTGCATACTTTTTTTCAAATGAGCAAATTGGAGTGACATTTTTTAACTAACTCTATTCATTTATAGATACTGTTCTAAAAACGCAAAAATGTGCCAAGTTACGTCCACTTTCTAATCCTTTTTTCCAAAATTATCTGGTGTGATTTTAACAATTTTGACGGTTCATTGTTTGAAAAGTACGGGTTTTACACCACTACATTTTTTGTGGTCATGATCCTAAAAAATATAGCTTCATGTGCAACGTATAGCTTCTAACTTTAGCTTTCTTGGACACTATGTACATTTTTTTTTTTTTTTGAGAATCCAGTAGCTGATCTACAGTCTTTTTTCCAAGGCATGGCTTTGAATAACGGAAAATTGGAGTGTTGTAGCTAAATATTGTTTGAGACACATATTTGAGTTACATCACGAGCTCTATTTTCGTTACTGATGCATTGAATCTCCTGCCGCCCGAGATTTTTAGTGATGTTTAATGAAAAGGTATAGATAAAATAGGCGCCCATCGAAAAAAAACGAAATTTTTTGCATGATATATTAGACTCAGTCGATTTGGGGTCTTTGTTGAATTTTTCAAAATTTGGGGTCTTAAAAGCTTCGTTTTGATTCAAAATTCATCCATGAATTTTTGCAGAATTTTAAGTAACGTTTACATGAGTAAGTTTGGACTTTTATGTTTGTATGGTAAAATCGAATATCTTGTACTGAAAAATCAACATCATTTTTGTTTCTTCTGCAGAACCGAGCCTGTTTATAGTTTTTGTGTCAATTTATAATTTCTCTTAAGGAAATTTTCCGTTGAACAACTTTGTTGAAGGCCGTAACTTCGTATCTAATTAGGCAAAAAAGTTATAAGCTGTTGATTAGGGGTATGTGTTTTGGCATTGATAAACAATAAATTCAATTGACATCACTGCTGAGTGCCTAGCAAAGTATTGCGTGAAAAGTAGTCATTCAATAACTCACTTGGTCCCAGCAGAGAATTCAATTGAATTTTTTGTTTATCAATGCCAAATGACATGCCCCCATTCAACACCAAATAACTTTTTTATCTGATAACTTACGAAGTTACGGTCTTCGACAAAGTTGTTTAGCGGAAAATTTCGTCTAGAGGATTTATAAAATGGCACAAAACCCGTTCGCGGGCTCGGTTCCACAGAAGAAACAAAAATGATGTTGATTTTTCAGTACAAAATATTCAATTATCCCATACAAAAATAAAAGTCCAAATTTACTAATGTAAAAGTTTCTTAAAAATTCTGCAAAAAATCATGGCTGAATTTTGAATCAAAACGAAGCTTTTTAGACCCCAGGGTTTGAAATTCAAAAATTACCCCAAATCGACTCAGTCTAATGAAAAATACAATATTTTTCAGAAAAAAATAAATTTCCATAAACGCCGTGTAATTATTTTCGATTTGGTTTGTTTTTTTTTTTTTAATATAAATTCGTTAGTTTATCGTTGATAACTGATAAACTAATGAATTTTGAACGAAGCTTGATTCGAGGCAAAATTTATTCCTTTTAAAACTTTTAAACGCTATATCAACAAAATCAATTTTCCAAACATAGGCCCCACAAAGACCCTTTGTTATCATTCACAGCTTTTGTCCAAATTTGAATGAATTCATATTTTTTTGACTGATGAAAATGTTTCAATATTTTCCATTTTTAATTTGTTCGCAAGCAACGGGTTATTTTGAAAATAAAACTGAACGTTAGCGAAAAAAAATTGCAGCAATTCCATTACCAGCAGCAAATTTACTTAATTGACAGCCCTGTGTAAGTAGATGTAGTAATCAACATGAATGAAAACCCGTCGGAAAATGGAAAAAGCTCATGCCATGCCGACGAAGAAGCTTACCTCTTTGTACTTTTTCCCACACTGGATGTGATGCGGAGTTACGAGCCAAGTTCATGGGCGGGGTCGACCAAGGTGAAAATAACAAACACGAGAAACCATTGTACCATTTTTTTATTACCCATCCACCACCCCCACCAGTTCGGAGAAGACAGCGGAAGTGCAGGACGAAATTGTACCGAGCCCGGAAACGTTGAAAGAAATGAAGAAAAGGGAGAAAAGAATACCAAGAGCCATGTTTAGTTTGTGTTCACACCATGGTGTTATATGGGCTAACACTATACAGCGGAAGCTCAGATGAGCCACCGACAACCTGGCAAAGTGATGTTAAACTTTCTTCTAACTATTCTAGATTGTTGCAATCGGATCACTATGAGCTAAAATGGCTAAAATACTTACACTCTTGGATACGCCATTCATGGAATAACCGCACGGATCAAAGAGGTAATCGTCGATTACCATTCCAGGAATCAGCTTGTAGATGCCCGATTTCTGAAAAAAAAAAAAGAAATGAATAATAAATTAATAATGAGGGAACAGTGCAGGATTTAGCAATTCGGTTCGGTGCAATCTTTCTAGGGGGAATCCTTTTATTTAGTTTTTTTTTGAGCCATCTCACAACAAAATGTTTTGTTTTAAGCATATTCAATACGAAATCCTACCTATTGGTTATTAAAAACTATCGATAAGCGAGGAAGAATGACCTTAACTGGTTAAACTCCTATCAAAAAGAAAAAAAAACTATCGATAAGCTACGCATCTTTAAACTAACTTTTTTTTCGATTATAGTTGTTTTAACATCTTTGTGTCATTCGCAACTTTATATCAACGTTGCAGTTGGCGGGCTGATAGTTATTGAAAAACTTATCCAGTACGACTTAGTTCGATGTTTACTTTTGGACTCGAACCTACGAACATCGACTCAGGAGGCAACTGAGCTATATAACAAGCTAACGTCTTGAAATTAACGACTTAAAGATTCTTCCTTCCGGTGGATAGAGAAAACAAAGTTGCCAAAAAGGACATCGTATTGCCAGAAAAAAAACATAAAACAATTTACAGAACATACCTGGGTAGCCTCCTTGGCCGTGTTACACAAGTCTTTGGTAAAAACAGCCATCACTTTCGGGTCCAGATCAGTCATCAGTATCTCGATGGTCTGATCCGGATCAGGTAACTGCAGAGATTCAATCAGGCCATGGTGGGCCGACGGAGTCAGCGATACATTTGTTGTGTTGTGCTTATTGCCATTAATCAAATGGTTGAAGTTGTTGTTCATGTTGTTGTAATGGTTGTTGTTCATCAGCTGCTGCTTATGGTGGTTGAAGTTGTTGTTCTTCTGGAGGAAATTGTTGCCGGAGCCCCCTCCCCCGCGGCTCAAAGTGTACAGATGCCAGCAGTCGCGATTGATCGCCCCCAGACTGTAAGCGCGCCCGTCATCGAAGAATGAATCCAGGTAAGCCACTTCCTCCTCGAAGCCACGATGGGGAGAGACCTGCAGTTCAGGGCGTTTGTAGTTTTTGCGAGAGTAAAACAGATCCTCGATCTCGGTGTAGCCAGCGATTTCCGACGCCAGACGTAGCAACGGTTCCAGACACTGCAGTGGCGTCGTGGTGCCGCACGTCTTCAAAATCCAGCGACGCTTCGAAACGAACATGCTGCTTTCGCTGTAGATTTTCCATCAGATTTGTTTTTTTTTTTTTTGGTTGGTCCATGCATCATTTCCGTGACCGACGAATCGATGGCAGCAGCGCGGCGCACAGTGACGTCAATGTGGAAAGATGAAAAGAAAGAAGAGCAAAATATTGGAATTTAATTTTGGCGCCACAGAACATTTTGCTATTCGAAGTTGAAATTCTGCCAATTCGGGCGAATATTTCCATATAGGTTAGATATACGCTACTGATTGAGTTTGTGTCTGAACCCCCAAAGTATCGGAAAACTGGCTTCCAATTAACCGAACACGTGATTCGAAGAAGCGTCTTCTCTTTCGAATCATTAATTATGCATTCGGTATAAGCTATAAAAACTTGTGATGCAGCCGTTAGAAATCAACCACAATTCTGAGTAAACTGGATTTTATCGGGTTTTGTTTTTTCAGTTAGGCTGGAACAAATATCGATTTCTTCTTTTGTCACCCCCCTTCGAAATTTCCAAAAACCCGAAGAGGGAAATAAATAAAGTTTGAAATATTTTATGTAAATTTCGTAAAAAAAATCAAGTATCAGAAAGATTACAAGACCAAAAAACATAATTTTGGAAGATTAGAGTTATTTCACCGTTTGTATTTTAGATTTTATTGAATTTTTTGATAAAAAAAATTACTTGATTTGTAGGTTTTGTGCAATGATATAGTTTGCAATTTTGTTGCATACAAGATTTCGTGCAATTTATTCCAATTTATTTGTTTTTTGCATTATTTTTTATTGTCCCCCCCCCCCCAAACCCCCCCCCCCCCCCCCCCCCTTCGCGATGTTCCAACTCCGAGTGAGAAAAGAAGGATTTGAAATTTGTTCCAACCTTATTACTTATTATTTCTTTAATAATTTTTTTCCCCACATTCAACTGTTGGGAAAAGTTAACATCGTAAACTGCTTTCGCATACAAAAAAGCAAGCTGAACAAAATTTCATCATTTTGGCTAAACTCTACATACAAATTTTGAGCAACATCTGAACACAGAAACCTACTTTGTCGTCACTTCTTCCTCGAAATTAACCTCTTTGAGACGTTCACTTAGTACTTGCTTTAAAATAGCCAATTTCCTTAATTTGTGCGTTGAAGGACGTTGCATATTTATACATCACATTTTGTAAAAAAAAATTATCAACATAATAATTTATAAGTTAATAAATTATTTATAAGCAATCATTTTACATTAAAGAATCATCGCATAAAACTCGAAAAAAAAAATAGCATTTGTTTAACAAAGTGGAGGCGATAAACATACATATTTTTAACTTCTGGCTTAAGCGATAAGAATTATACAAATTTTACGATATTCAACATTTCATTCGTATATCCTGAAAATATGCGAGAGAGCGCAAGTTTTGCTCTCAATGCATGCAAGCCGTTGCCAGCGAAAATATTTGCTCCTTCTCTCATTGGACAATTTTTCCAAATTAACTTGATTTTCAGCAATCTGGTTGCACTGCTCATCGCAAAGAGAACATCAAGGTTGTTTTCTCACTTCAATCCTACGCGAGAGACAAATTGACAAACATGGCGGACTTTTTATCATTATTTATCCGATTTAGAGCAAACGCACCAATGAGTGAGTATACCCGGCCCGGTTTTGCTCATTTCAGCGGCCCGGTTTTAGGATACTCACTCTTTCGCGCACCAGTTGGGTGAGCATCGCGGGCGAGTCTTAACCAGTGTCTTAACTGTTACACTGAAAAAGGGAATTGAAAAAATCGTTCATATTAACTAATTCAAAGCGGCAGTTATTTATTCACTCGAAAATAAATAATTTTTTCAATTGTATTCAAATATTGCACTGTGCTATAGTTAAAAAGTTACATTGAATGCTATGCATTGAATTTTTTTTATAGTCTTAACATTTTTTAAAACAGTTGCCTGATAAATTCTTAAATTAGATTCTGACGAACTCGTTCTGTTTATTTTTAGAAATTGTACAATATCGTACGTGGTATATTTATGAAATTCAACCTTATATCGATACTCCCTTCGGGCCCTAGAAAAAACCACCCTATGTTTCAGTGAGGATGTGCTGGCCGTGATAGTCTTGGGCCCCATTGTCGAAATATACCTTTTCCTCTTCTAGAAAAAGTGATGAATAAAGAAGTTCCAAAAAACCTTATATCGATATATACGTTCACAAATGGTTATAGCATTTTATAAACTGTTTAGGAAATCTTAACTAATCTAAACTGTTAACCTTCCAAATCCGTTCGCTAAATATCCGTTTCTGGGAAATTTGAGTTGTAGTTTGATTTCGTTTTCCTGGCTGTAAATGTTAACCGATTTTGATGATATTATATTCATTGTGTAGGTAATTTATTCTTATTACTCAATGATCGGTACTGTACCGATCAGGAAATAACATCTAAGTTTTTGTTTGTAATATGTGTCTAGTTTTATGTTCACTTGACACTTTATTCCATTTGCTCGCAAACACCACTTTCTGTACACGTACCCTAGCATTAATATGTACTCTCTCGCAACATAAGAACTTTCGCCGAGAGAGACTCACACAATAGTTTGTAAGCCATTTTAGTTAGAATAGAATATAACGTTGAATTGAACGCACGAATTTCACTACTTTCCCAATAAATCATAAGTTAAAGGTCCATCCAAGCGACTTAATTACCTTTGCTAAAGTGCATCCGAAAACGCAATCTGTAAGTGGTGGCAATCTAATTGCACAGTGGTACTTCGCACAATCAACCCCAAAGAGTGCAAACGAAAATCTCCCCCCGAGCGGGTGATCAGCTGTTGGTGCTTAGTGAAAGCGACTCACCTTACATTCCTGCTGCTGGTGGATGCCGTCGACGAGAGACGGGAAGAAATACCCCGAAATCCGAACCCCCCCATCGGCCGAGCCCGAACATTTTTTTTTTTTTTTTTTTTTTTTTTTTTTTTTTTTTTTTTTTTTTTTTTTTTTTTTTTTTTTTTTTAACTAAAATGGCTTACAAACTATTGTGTGAGTCTCTCTCGGCGAAAGTTCTTATGTTGCGAGAGAGTACATATTAATGCTAGGGTACGTGTACAGAAAGTGGTGTTTGCGAGCAAATGGATTAAAGTGTCAAGTGAACATAAAACTAGACACATATTACAAACAAAAACTTAGATGTTATTTCCTGATCGGTACAGTACCGATCACTCAACATTTCAAAATAAAGTCGATTTGCATTACCAGGTTATCAGAAAGTGGTTCAGAAAGTAAAAAGTCCGAAAAATCTATTTTATTTTTAAAATACTCATAACTTCTGAAAGCTTTTCTGTATTTAACTGTTTCATTCATGTTTGAAATCGTCAAGAATCCATCTATCCGACAATGTATAGATATGTTGGGGTCCAATGAAAGTTTTGACCGCTATCACAGATCTTCCGGTAGAAAAAAATCTTACTTTAAAAAAACGACATCCAACTTTGGCTTTGCTTAGCTGTATTTCATTTCCCAATGAATCGATTTTCAAAACTCTAATTTTTATTTTTTGTCGTTAATTTGATCATTATTTTCATAGAACATACTTGGTCTGTCAAAATTACCAGTTCATCAGTATATTGGAATGATGACAAAGATGTTTGAAATGTGCGCTTCGGGTCATATTGACCCGAACAGCTTTGGAGGGTTAAGAGATCTTTAGAGAAATAATTCGCACATGGTGCAACAGCCAGTCATCAAAAATCCCAAAGTACATTTCCAGTTAAGGTACCATGCGATCATTACTATTTTGTTATTGTAAATTGAATTTATCATGCATTTCATTCAACATTTTGTTAAATAAAGAATATCATCAATAAACATTTAGTAGTCTATAATTTTTCAGTGCATGTTTGCTCTCGCCCCTTTCTTGTGAGCAAATTTGGTGACTTTGTCGGTCCCGACGGCAACGGCCCTATTTTGCTCACCTATATACTAACCCCCGATGCGGTATCAGAGTGATGGTGGCGAGTTAGCATTTTCACTTTGCTTCCGATTGCTGCGGATGCTCTTATGCCGACTTTAAGTAACCATTTTTTCGATGTGTTTCCTCTTATAATTAATTTATATAATAAGAATGTTAAATCAGTTGCCAGCTGGCCCGGTATATAAACGGATGCCGGAATACCTGCGAGTAAACTAGTTGGCCCAACAAACATTTAAGAAGGTATATCGCAGAAACAATAGAATTATTCAAACTATTAAACCAGATGAAATGATTGTATTAAACTTACCAAAGCAGCATATAGCTACGGAAGTGGATTCCAACGATTTAATTTCCCCGACAAACGCATTATAAACGATTATAAATAATTTACTAAACCGTGTCATAAATGAATGATAGAAAATCACTAAATTCCAACGTGTTTGCGTAGGTGTTTAAAAATGTCTTAATAGTCGATTTAGATTATCATTTCTATTACCATTTCCTGTTAGCTGGGATTGATCGATTTGTCGGAAGTTTTATAAAACGATTTTTCAACCGTGAATCATGGTAAAAATTTGTAGGCCAGCTATTGTGATCAAGTAGATTTTTTTTTTGCGACAAAAAAAGCTTTGATAAACAAAAACAAACCAATATACATTAAAGTGAATTATAATTTATAGTATTGTATGGGAACATTCAACACTATATTCTGAAAAACGAACTCTGGAATCGAGCCATCAAATCCTTTGTGTGTCAATTTATAAATTTTTTAAAGGAAATTTTTTGCTGAACAATTTTGTTGAAGACCGTATCTTTTCAGATAACAGTTTTATACTCTGTTGAATAGAAGTATGTTTTTAAAACTCAACTACATCATTAAATTAGTGCAAAACATTGTAATTTTCGAAATAATGAAAGTGTTTGTCCCACTCGCCATGTCCGTCTTAGATTTTTTCTATATTTTTCTTAAGATTTTTTACGATTTCTATTGTTATTCACTAGGTGTTGAAAGTCATTTAAAAGCTTTGTAATCCATTTAACACACTCAAAAAAACAATTATGAAATTTTGAAAAATTGGTAAAAAATATTAATTTTCACACAACTACAATAATAGAAACTGTCGAAAAAACTGGTTTTGTGACAAAGAGTCTTATTTCGAAGTAAAAAAAAAATTATAATGGCATGGTTGAAAGATATTGTTTTATAAACAAAAAAACAGCTGACAGGATGTTTTTTGAGCTAACTTTAAGAATATAATAATTAGGGTGGCAATGGATGTATGGGAAAAATTTCATGATCGAATTTTGAAAACCGACGATTCACATTTTGTTGATTGGCCCAAAAAAACCGACCTGCTCAAAATTTCAGCTCAATCGGACTTGATTCAGAGGTGCCTCAGAGCAATTTTTAAGTCATTTAGCATCAAAAACAAAAATTTTGGGTTTTTCCGGATTTCCATTGGTCTTCCTTTTGGTGATTTTTGAGGGTGAAAAAAACAAAACTTTGAGATCGTTGAGGCATCCCTAAATCAAGTCCGATAGAGCTGAAATTTTGCACAGGTCAGTTTTTGGCCCAATCTACAAAATGTATAAGGTCGGTTTACGAAATTCTACATGACCAATTTGGCTGCCACCCTTATACTGATGCAATCAATTTGTAAAATTGTGTAATAGAAATTCGAGTTTATTGATGTTAGGATGTACAAAATGTTATCCTTTATCAGTGAAGCACAGCACAGATGGTTATGGAATAGCTACTGCACAAAATAAAAGGCATTCCATTATGCATTGACATGTCCAAGGTCAGCAAAAATCGAGAATGTGCTGCTGATGAATGAATGCCATTTAGAAAAAAAACAGACCTTGCGCTGATATTGTGTTGGCTGCCTGCTAGCATAGCACAGGAGAGAATAAATCAATTTACGGTAACAAATGAGTGAAGTTTTTGATGTATACATCAACATCATCAATGGTTTCAAAGGATTGAATGTATTGATAAAAATGTGAATACGTTTCATTCTTTTCTAAATCCTTTAAACAACAATCTGAAACAATTCATTCTCGTCTATTAAAAAACAGTCCATTCAGTACAAATTTTCACACCCTAAAGAAGAAAAAACAACTTCAGCTATTCTGCGATGCTATTGTAACGAATTCATAACCATTCATTGGACCTGTCGTCATTCTAGAAAGATTGACGCAGCATTTTCCCAGAACGGATTAAATTTCAATAAAACACAAACGAAGCTCGATTAAAGCCATTCTTTCGAAATCGTTGTGATTCAAATGACGGCACAACAACCCCTTCTAGTATACAACAGTGTTTCTTTGGTGAATCTAGAATGACGAGTATTATCACATATTCTCTAGAATCGTCTAGCAAGTATAAAAAAAAAATAACATGTGAATGAAAAGTCGATCACTATCATACAAATCAAGACCATATAAAGAGAATCTATAACCCATGAGATATATATATGTAGGTGTTATAAAACCTTTTCAAATGTTGGTTCTTACATCTTTATTCCGGTATACAACTAGGTTACCGATTCTTGTCAATAGATGAATTTTAAATTTCCATAAGGTCGCAAGTAAAAGTTGGACAAAAGTTGTGTAAATCTCTTTGACGTATGAGGTGATGTGTAATCATACATATTTCTTTGTTACGTTCATGGAAAATGATGTTTTATACACCGAATTCGTTCCTTTTTTATAGAAAAATAACCAATGCCTTAAAAAATCGTTAGCAGTGATTGATGAAGTTCGGGAACTACGAGAACAACGCTCAATTAGATTAGCTGTTATCAGCGTTAAATCAACGAATTGACAGTTGCTTAGTGCAATGCAATAAAATTCCCAAAGGCCAAGAATGTACAGCAGTAATCAGCTGAACAAAGTGAAGACAGGCATGTGAAGGTACTAAAGTTCGTTCATTCAATTTTTTTTTGTAAACGCTCCTGAAAAGATGATCTTAATTCAATAATCCTAGCTGAGAATAACTGTACTCTCTCTTCTACAGCCAGATTAACTCATCACATCAAATGAACCATTTCAATCTACACAAGGATGCAGACCTCAATTCATGGCAGCGATTTGCCTCGCTAGCGAACCTTTTCGCTGATTAGAACAGCACCCCAAAAGGTCAACGGATTATTATCTCAACGAGCCTGTTACACGACGACGGATGGATGACACAATATCGGGCCTCTAAAAATGTGCAATTTTCGGAAGGTAGCAGAAATAACCATTCCAATCTGTTCGAATTATGTTCTATTTTGAGGCACAAACCAGCTCCCATCCTTATTGTTTTGGGTGGTAGGATATAAGAAAAACACAACAGCTACGGGAATTTCTGCCTTCCGTTTTGTTGTCGGGTTCGAAATTTAGTACGAATATCGTGAAGACAAATTCAAGAGGACCATTGCACTCTCTGTCGAAAAAAATTATTTATAAATTGAAGCTAGGTATATACAGAAACGGTTGCTGCTGCTGCTCTTAGAGAAAACAGCTGATCGATGATGCTTATTTCTAGGTAATCTATTCCATTCACTGGCCTCGTGTTTTTTGGTACAAGTTCTATGTTCGCATTTTCTTTCACAAAGAACAGGAAGATAACAGAGATAGACATAAAAAATTAATTAATTTTTACTTCTCAATTTGAATTTCAATTAAAACGATTTAATTTAAAAAAAAAACTTGAATTTTGTTAGCTCAGAAATACAGTGAGCGAAATAAGAATAGCACCACTATGTATTTTGCTTGTTAAAATATGAATGATTGAAAATTACGAAAAATTTTCTTCCACAGTTTGTTCTGAATTGCTTAACGGATAAATCAAGCATAAGTTTACTTTTTTTGGACGTAGCAATTGGCGTTGAGGACCAAAAATGTGAAAAAAGGGTGCGAAATAGGAATAGAACCACTTAGGTTTTTCAACAAAAACATATTTATTTTTAAAAATTTACTGGCTTAAAGTGAATAATAATGCTTCTACGAATTGTTTGAATAGATAACTGCATTTTTAGGAGTTTTCCAAAATTCCAAAGGTCTTCAAAGGTATTAAACGGGGGTTTTAAGAGATGCTCCTCTAGCGTTAAGGAATTTGATATTTGAGCTATAAAACTTTATCAAACTGCTTGATTTCTTCATTAACATTCATAAGTATGATGCAAAATGATGAAACATAGATTTGAAACTAAGTTTGAATCCAAAAAGCAGGTTGTAATTCAAAAATACTAATGTTTTTTAATAGTCAAACACTATTTCTCTAGTTTTAAGTCATAGATGGCAGCACTATCTTGCCATTAAACCAAATTCATTCCATTTTCGAATATCCGGGATTAATTAGGGAGTGCTGGATGATTTTGGTCAAGATATAAATACATGTACCGTGTGAACGCTTTGGAAATTCTAAGATCACTAAATCCAAAAAAAAATATTATTGCATCAAGGTCACTAAAAGTGATTTTTTTGGACCGATGATCAGTTAAAAGTTATACTTTGCGATGGAGCTTGATGGACCAGACGGCTAGCAGTATTATTGGTATGATTTGCAATTGAATCGGAAGTTGAGATGAGCAGGAATTTTGGCGGTTTTACATTTTTGTGCTGGTGATTCTTTTGCAAATTCGGGAAAGTTTTCTGCAGCGTGAACTTCCACAAAACTGTGATGGGAAAATACTTCAAGATGATGAATAATAATAAATAAACCTGCAAAATCAATATTGAGACTAAATTTGGTTTTACCTGCAAGATAGTGCTGCCATCTACGACTTGAAACTGGAAAAAGTGTGGTTTACTGAACAAAATCAAAGTTTTTGATTTCCAACCTATTTTTTTCTGATTCAAAATTAATCGGGAATGTTTGTTTCATCATTTCACGTCATTTAAATGAAGAAAGTAAGTAGTTTGGTAAAGAATTACAGCTCAAATATCAAATTCATTAACGCTAGAGGAGCATCTCTTAAAACTCCCTTTTAATACCTTTGAAAACCTTTGGAATTCTGGAAAACTCCTTAAAATGCAGTTATCTATTCAAACAATTCGTAGAAGCATTATAATTCACTTTTATACAGTAAATTTTTAAAAATAATCATGTTTTTGTTGAAAAAACTCAAGTGGTTCTATTCTTATTTCGCACCCTTTTTTCACATTTTTGGTCCTCAACGCCAATTGCTACGTCCAAAAAAAGTAAACTTATGCTTGATTTATCCATTAAGCAATTTAGAACAAACTGTGGAAGAAAATTTTCGTAATTTTCAATCGTTCATATTTTAACAAGCGAAACACATAGTGGAGCTATTCTTATTTCGCTCACTGTATAATCTAGCATTCGCAACACGTTCATAGAGCAGAACAAATTTCCATCAATAGTGATCAAACTGCATCAATGCACCGACAATTTGCTGACTGACTCATTGATGTAATTGGTGTAGAATTAGTAATTATCAAGGTTTGTCGCATCAGCTACTGCCAGTCAATAATCAAAACGGTTACGTGATAGTGAATCAGTCACTATTAGTTAAATAAGGTGACCAGCTATAAAAAAAAACTAGCTGTCTTTTCTTTTTTAACATTTTTCATTTTTTTTTGCTCGAATTCTCAATGTTACATAACACCCAGACGCTGTACCGTGATTGCCGTAAGACGAGTCAACTCGCCATTAGACACATATGAACAAAAATGGCAAATGTGAGTGACACTTTGAGAAAATCGAACAGACGACAGGAAGCGTCCATGCTAGTTAGGCAGCCCAAGTAACAATTTTAGCTTTATTATGGTCAGCAAAATATCGTTTGGACTATCGCATTAATCTTCATAAAAAGCTAAAGCGCATTCTATAACATCACCTGGACTCTAATAAAGCCAAAATCAGGCTATTTGGCCCTACCCTAGAAACGTCATCAAGACATATTATTGTTGGTCATCAAAGTTGGTCAGCAAAGCTTTTAAAAAGCTATTATTAAACATGTTAGAAACTTTTGTTTTTTTCGGTTCTGTCAGTTCTCGGAGTTTTTTTTTTATTTTTTCCAGCAACCATAATGGTTGATGAATGATGATTGCATTATTCAGATATGATCAGGTAAAATTAATAGCTAAAAAACCAATGTTTAACCATATAATGAGCGTCTTTTCTACTGCCAGTCAAGATTTTAGGTAAAATGTATATGAAATAGTATCTTAAAATAAATGCGCCTCGTCAAATCTGATGATCAATCATGATGGAATTGATGGAAAAAGGCCTGAAAAAATATTTTCCAATGCTTGCATTGTGAATCCATCAATATGGCGTCATTTTGTGCCTTTCGATTTTGCAACCAACATGGCGTGAGTCAATTCATAGTTTTATTATGGTTTAATGATGACCCCAAAAAAAGCTACGATTTGACGTTTCTCTCGCAAGCCAACCAATTACACGCTAAGGTTGAGTTCCTCATTTCTGAGTTGTTAATCATTAGTACAGTAAATGAGGACAGACTTTTTGAATTAAAAGGGATTGGTTTTGAATGACCCGTGGAATAAATCATGAGTTGAAGTCAAACTTCGTTGTCTGACGCCATCTTGAAATCCAAGATGGCGGCTTCCGCTGAACTTTAAAATGGTTTAAATGACTTGAAATCGCATGAAACCCCAACAAAATGGGTATCGGGTGAAAGGGCTAAACGAGTAGAAGTTGAATTTAGCTATCAGACGCCATCTTGAAATCCAAGATGGAGGCATCCGCTCAACTTTTAGTGCTTAATGCAGACAAAAAGTAGCATTAAACCACCACTATACGGGTATTGAATGAAAAGGCTAAGCTAGAAGATGTCGATTTTTTTCTTTCCGACGCCATATTGGAATCCAAGATGGCAGCTTCCACTGAATTTGAAATGCTGTTAATCAATGAAAATCACTTGAACACAACTTTTTTTCACGTAATACTACATTAAAACTATTATTTTGAGACAATTTAGATCATTTTAAATCACTTTTATTATTTTTTCATGATGTTTCTAATGCATTTAGAAGTTTTCTTGTTTTGTTTATAGTTTTTGATTTTTTTGCCATTTATGTAATTCTATTCTTCCTATCATGCTATTATGTCTAAACTGTATTGGTCTTATTCTAGCGAAAACTATAAGGTTATGTTGTTTCTGTTAACCGTCTGATTTAGGCACATGTGCCAAATTCGATGTTGCCAAAATCGAATGTTGCCAAAAACGAACGGGGTCTGTATTGTGGTGGTTTTCGTGGGATTTTCAGTCACTTACAGATTTTCAGAGAAACGCGAAAAGAGATATTTGACTTCTTTCATTTAGCCTTAGCACCCAATACAATATATTTGGGAGTTTCATGCTATTTTCATTCATTTACAGTATTTTTAAGTTCAGCTGAAGCCACCATCTTGGATTTCAAGATAGCGTCAGAATTCAAAAATAAACTTTTTATAGCTTATCCCAATTGACAAACACCCATATTTTGGAGGTTTCATGCGATATTCAATGATTTAGAGCATTTTTAAAGTTTATAGAAAGCTGCCATCTTGGATTTCAAGATGGCGTAAGATAGCAATATTCGACTTCTACTCGTTAAGCCCTTTCACCCACTACCAATTTGGGTTTCATGTCATTTTAAGTCATTCACTACATTTTAAAGTTTAGCGGAAGCCGCCATCTTGGATTTCAAGATGGCGTCAGATAGCGAAATTCAACTTCTACCGGTTGATTTCTTTCAACTTATACCCCTATAATATAGGTTTTATGCGATTTTCAGTCCTTTACAGTATTTTCAAGTAGAGTGGTAGCCGCCATCTTGGATTTAAGATGGCGACGGGCAACGAAATTTGACTTCTACTCGTTTATTACTTTCACCTAATAACCATATTGTGAAGGTTTCACGATATTTCCAGTAATTTACAGCTTTGAAAATAAAAGCGGAAGCCGCCTTCTTGAATTAATGATGGCGTCAAGCAACAATTTTTTTCCTACTATTTGGTCCATTTCACTCAATACTCATATTGTAAAGATATTCATACCACTTTCGGTGATTTCAAGTTTTCAAAGATGTATTTTTTTAATTTTAACTCAAAACCAACACGCATAACTTACCAAAAATGTGTAAAAATGGGAGTTCCAATTCAAATATGTGCTATCTAATCTGAGCGTGTCCTGTTTTGACATCTTGATCGAGAACTGTCACTAAGTTTTATGACGGTTTAATAATCATGCACTGAGTGCTATTATAGAACATGCAAAAGAAAGCTTGGAGCAAACTTCTAAGTTTGTGTTTTATTATAGTTTAAAAAGAGCATTCATAACTCTTTCAAAATAACTAAAACAGTATGTTTAATAAAAGTTTTATTAGCGTTTTCAAAACCATCTGAAAACATATGGTCGAAAAAAAATTATAAGCATTCTGCATGACCATAATAAAACCGTCATAAAACGAGCTGCACAAAAAAATGCCATAATTAAACCATAATAAAACTTCCTAATGCTAGTTGGCATAATCTGTGTTACTTGGGAGGTGTATCACCTGCAACTTTGTCAACAAGTATCTACGTGTAGATAAGTGAAATTTAACCATCGGCTTTCATTAATGTTAATGACAGCTATGAATCTTTCTCGCTACTAAGCGTATACTTTTGTCCCGTTGCTTCATTTTCTAGAAATCAACAAAAAAAATTAGAAATGTGGGTTATAATTTTGGATGTTTATGGAAATGTCCAAATTATTTTTTCAACTAAGTTCACTCAACCATAGGTAATGTATACCTTCAAAATATTTTGGTACGACTTAAAAAAGGGATAAATACGGTAATCCAAAATATTTTCAATTATTTTCGATTTTGAGATCTTCTATAATTTAGACAAAAGCCTTTCGTTTAAAAGTTGAAAGGTAAATCTGAGAAGCCTTCAGACTCTTCTAGAGACTACAACTTGAAAAAGCGAATATCTGCTCCATTCCTTGGACGTTGGTCTACAAGAAGAACGTGTGTCGTTTGCCTCTCAATAGTCTGATAAGTTGTCAAATATTTGCAAAAATGTTGCGTAATTTTTTTTTAATTTTTTTTAAATTGAATTAATTAAAATATTGGTTGATTTGGCTAAAAATCTGGGTATGTATGTAGAAGATGACACTCGAAGTAGGAAATGTAGTAGTACAGTGACCTTTAGGAGAGAAGCTTTGACTTGTAGATATTTCTCCTATTTCTCCGTTCGGGATGTCGCCAATAAGTTGGAAATATCGTCTACAACCGTGCATGAAGCTTAAAAACGATCCGAATTATCGACTTATAAGAAGGTAGGTAGTGACTGCTAATCGCAATGAAAAGCAAAACCTTATGGCAAAAACAAGTGCTCGGAAGCTGTATACGACATTGTTTACAAAGTTTGATTGCGTGGTAATGGACGACGAAATACATGCCAAGGCAGACTTCAGACAGCTTCCGGGACAAGAATTTAATACAGCAACCGGATGGGGAAAGGTGGCAGACATTTTCAAGCATATTAAACTATCGAAGTTATGTCTCGTTTGGGAAGCTATCTGTACCTAGAGCTTGAAAAGCGACATTTTGTTGCAGCCGGGACCGTCAACCAGGAAAAAGTGTCTTCAAAAGCGTTTGGTGCCTTTCCTGAAGAAACATGACTTGCCTGTGCTGTTTTGGCCGGATTTGGCATCCTTCCATTATCCTATCCATTGAACAGTCAAGGAATGGTATGTCGCTAACAACATTCAGGTTGTGCCCAACACTCCAGAACTTCTCCCAATCGAAAAATATTAAACAAAAGTTAAGCAAATCAATAAAAAGACCCAAACAACTGTAAGCAGCGAGGAGCAGTTCAAAGCAAACTGGCGTTCTGCGCCGAAGAAAGTGGATAAGGTGACTGTAGAAAATCTGATGGGTGCAGGCGCGGTCCTATGGGGGGGGGTGATCGGGGTGAGCGGCAAAAAACCGTTACGAAATACTCCCAAACGCTGGATTTTATATAAAAACTAAGAACTTTTCCTAGTAGGTGTACTTTCGAATTCTCAAATTTTTCCACTCCGTGGGGGTGTTTGTTCAATAATAGTATTTATTAATCACTTAATAGCTCAAAATTGATTAAATTTGGTCCGCCAAACTAAAACAGCTGTAACATGCAATTCCCTGTAACGCTACCGGCCATAAGTTTGGGATTACCCCCTCAAAAACAAGAAAATTTTGTAACAAATGATTTTCGGCTTTCGGTAGCCCAATAAATAAAGATCATTCATTTTAAATTTTGTTTATATTGTGCAACCTTTCCCATTTCTCGTTTTGCTTGTGAGTACTCACGTTTTCATGGCCTCTGGGGCGTTCACAACAAAACGACACACTCTCAAAGATTGCGATGCATCTTGGTCGCAGCCGTTTCTTCCGATGACGTCACGGGCAAACTGGCACTTGATCCGGAGTTGCCACGTCGCATGCTGATCCGGAATTCTACATCTGCCTCTTCCTGTTCGGAGCCTTCTTGCCGACTCGCCAGACGAATGCTTCCGCCTGTGCAACCACCCGTTTGTAGTTCCATAGAATCGGTTCATTGCCCAGCTTAACCTGCGAATGCGGTCGTGCACGATGCGCATTTAATCCCGCGCCTGCTGTCGATGCTAGTGACGTGTCCTGGATCCAACGGTATGGCCGCAGCTGCTGCTCGAAACGAAATGCCACTGTGACGGCGCTGGTTGTGCCGGTGCGAAATTCGAGCTCACGTGAAATGTGGTGAGGGGGTAATCAAAAAAGGGGTCCTAGCGGTGAGAGCTCTGGTTTAGCTTTTGTGAGGGAGTATGAAATTTAGTCGTACTCACGATTTAGACCCCTCTTCCGGTTGCTCTTAGAAATCTGCCGGACTCGGCGCAAGCTGCGGTTCCGTTTTCTCTTCGGTTCCCAGAAGTCACAGCCGGTTTGCTGCAACTTGTGCGGCCGGACTTTGTGGTCAGGATTCCTCCTTCGCCGACTGGTTGCTCGAGGGATTCTTTCCCACCCGGGAATTAGACTGCGATCCGGTGGCTCTTTCCGCAGTTCGCCGTAGCGCTCCCACCGCCTCAGCACCGGAACTTCCGAAAGAATGATTTTTTTGACGGGATTTTGACAGACGACTTTCCAACGTCGCCAACTTTTGAGAAAAAAAACATCGGAGTTCCCAGTGGGGAATTTGCAAGCGAGTTTCGTCTGAATTCGGACCAATTTCCATCTGATTTGTCGATTTTCTTTTTAAATTTTTCAGAACGGGTTTTTCCTGTTTCAGTTGAACGTTCAAACATTTTTAATGCCAGGGTGAGTATTTTTTGGGAAAAAAGTGTTGCCATACTGCTTATATCATATCAAATTAACTTTGAAAATTATCGAATAAATTCAAACGTAACAATTTGTTTGGTCATATTTCAGTCATGATATAGTGCATTTCTTTTGATCTCATTCTAAAGTCGATGATCAAAACCTTTTTTGTATGTTTTGGCAAAATGTATATGTTAACAAAATATGACTTAAACTTGGCTATTTGGAAAATTTCCAAAAAATCGTACTTTATATTTCAACCCGATCAATTCAGGATTGAGTGGAACGAATTTAAACACTCGAGTTGCATTTGGATCTTTTTCCATAAATGTAACAACGCATTTTTTTTTTTAAATTTTGTGCTAAAAATTTGCATAGCGCTTTAAACAGATAAAATGGCTACTTAAGTTATCGATCAAAAGTTTGGGCTCACCCCTCAGTATGGTGTATTGACAAAAGCTTAGGATCATGCGAAACATGCAATTTAATTTCGTGCGTATTTAGGTATCTCTGTCATCAAACAACGTATTGCTAATCGGATAAGTTATCTTTTATGCTTATAAGTTTTATTCGCTTTTTGGATATTTAGTGAAAATGTTTTTTTTTTTTCAGACTAACTTCGTTTAGACTTTAGCTATAGTTTGATCATTTTTTGATAATGTTCACCAAATATTTAGTCGGTCTGTTCAATAAATACCTGCAAACTTGTTTCGACCATGACTTTGTTATCTTACAAGTTATTGCAGATCGGTTTAGCTCCATGTTCGATGGATCAACATATCTCGATCCTTTTAAGAAGTAAAAATGACTTGAGCCTTCAGGTGTTAAATTGCCTTTGGGGCCGTTCAGATACCACGTGGACGGAAAAATGAGATTTTTACTCCCTTCTCCCTCTTCGTGCACAAGTATGGACATTTGGCAACTCCCACCCCCCTCCCCCAGATGTCCACCTGAACAGATTCGATTTTTGTTGCCTACATCTAATACTACATTTCCATTTCTTGGTTTATTTTTCACTGCAAGCTCCTATTTTACATGCGTCTCAATTTGAGATTCTCAAAAGCCTATATTTATTCTGAATTTAAGATATCGAAACGGTCTAGACAATTTAAATTAAACAGATACATATAAATTTCAGATTTTTTTAAAAATATTTTTTCTATTTAGGAACGTTTGTGAAAAAATAGCTTTGATTGTATTTGCCGCGACGTTGCAAAAATGGTCGATTTTGATTTTTTGATAAAAAACGATTTTTTATAATTCAAACTATATTTGGTAATTTTTCAGATATTTGGAATTTTCATTTACATACTTTTACGTTTGAAAAAGAAATATAAATTTTAGGCAAATATATGGAAAATGGCCAAACACATCAAATTAAAAATGTGTTTTCTCGTAATAAATTTGTTTTTTTTTAAATAAATTAATTGTTTTTCTTTTCAAGGCTTATTTACTGTGATATTTTACGTCTTTCATTTGCTTTTATGCACTATACCTCTTTGGCTCGAAGGGCCTCATACATTTTGAGCCGTTATCACAATTAAACAATTTTAATAATGATCAATAGTTTTTATAAAAATAATCCATTCTTTAATTTGAAACTTTCAAAATTAAGTTTATTTAGTAAGGAATGGTTACGATAAAGTTGTTCTGAGACGAAATAATGATTAAAATTAAAAAATAAATTTCAATTATGGGGATTTTATGGTAATAAAAAATTACATTAAAAATTTGAAACTTAGATTATTGGTTGAAACATGATATCAGTTATGCTTCAAATTCTATACAAAGCACGAACAAAATTTGTGTTTTCACCTCATTTGATCAGTTTTCTATGCAAAGAGTGAAATATATTTTCATCAATTCTATCATCACTTTTTAAAATATCACTCACAATGGTATTTTTGCAGAAAATTCGGTGATGCAGACGGTACTTTTGAACACATTTTAAGCTTATTTACGATTTTTCATGTTCTGAATATTCGTTTCGCCGAATACTTGAAAAGGGCCAATACTTGGTATTCGGCCTTTCGCATTATTCGGTACATTTCTAATGATATCTATTCAATTTTCGAAAAATACTGAAAATACTACTTCTGAAACTAGAGGTAATGGATAAAATCTGAAATCGAGGCAGAAATTTCTTTACAAAATCAGTTTTTAAAATATAGGCTCCAAAAATTTGCCTATGTTTTAATTTTTCCCAGGTGAGATAAAACTCTTCCGTCATCCCCGACTATTTTCTCGGAAGCAAGGCAATCGCTCAAGTTGAACATTCGGAAGACTTTTTTTTTCTAATTTTTGACCTACGAGGCTGGATTTCAGGACTCACACCAAATATATCGCCGTACAATAGTATTTAAAATTTTGAGTTTAAATCCAGCTTAATAATTCAGGTTAAAAAATCCACTCTGAATCTGAAGGTTATTTCAATTGCAATTGATATGAATTTCACTGAAATATTGAAATAGTATTAATTTTCAGAAATTTACTCTTTATTCAATATGTTATAATTTAATACAAACATTACAAAAAAAAATTGAAAATATTGAGAGCATGAAAAAACATACGACTTTTCACTTTTTTCATAAATAATTCGTTGCAAATTAGTTACTTTTTCTTTGGATTCAGTTCCAACTAAATTAAAAATCTTGTATGCGAACTTGAAATTCAAGAATAAACAAATAAATGTGAAGTTCCAAAAGCTTCATACCTAAGTATATGGTTTTGATGATCTTATTTAAAATTGAATTTATATTTAAAGATTGAGGAATATGAACAAGAATTAATAATAATTCGATACTTTCGATCAACAGTTCAGCAAAATACTCCAGAAAAATAATTAAATATTCAGTTTTTAGTTCATAGCAATTATTAACAATCGTCGCAAAATGAGGATCATTAAAATTTTTGTGAAGGTCTTACCCTGATATGAAGATTCCCAGTAAAAATATTGTGGATAACTTGAAGATTTTTTTTTACTTTTTCTTCTACGAAATGTGTGTTTAATTTTCATTTGTGAAATGACATTTACCTCTATCGGATAATTCTTCCAAGAATTCTGAAAGTTATAATTTTTAAACTGCCAAATTTAAAAATTACGGAAATTATCTTTTTATCAATACTTTTTCGCTGTGAACATCTAAGATTCGCAGATTGTTTTATAAAAGGTTATCGAAATGAGTATATTAAGGAAATTTGTTAAAAGTTTCCACTATTTTTCTTTAATTTCAAATTTTTCAAACTACAAACCTACAAAATACAAGTCTTATTTGCAACTGCAAACCCATCGCCTCCCCCAACCCCCCCCCCCCCTTCCTCCATCCTCCACTCTGTTTTTCAAATCAAAATAAACGTTTTTTCGCCAAATATTTACTTATTGGCTGATTTTTGAAAATTTGGAAAAAATCACCCCCCACAAGAGCCAACGCTAGGACCGCCCCTGGATGGGTGGCGTCAAACGAAACTCTCGCCAATTTGGACTAGGTTGACCGGAATCTTATGCCAAAAATGCGTTGCGAAACAAGAAAACATTTTATGAGATTTTCATCTCATTGAATAATTCATCCCAGAAACAACCAAGCAAACATGAAATCGCATTGGAAATGATAGCTCAAGTCGTTGCTGCGAATCGCAATTTCTACCAAATAAGTAGCAATCGTAAAATTGGTTACTTGAAGTCGGATTAAAACAGGTATGATAAAAATTCCGCCCTGTTTGAAGATTCTGACGCCGGTTATTCTCCTGCGCGGCTTCAAGTGAGAAAACCGCCTTGTGCAATCAGATTGATAAAAATCGGATGGTGTATTTGAAAGAATTGACCAATAAGAGATGCATCGAATATTGTCGCTGGCAACGGTTTGCATGCTTTAAGAGTTAAGTTTATTTATTTATTCGTCAACCGTAACGTAGACTAGTAGTTTCATACATATGCATTTCCTTAAGAATAGGTTTAAGCAGTGTCTGCTTTACAATTTTTCTTAAGAGTTTAGATTTCTTCGATTAAAATATTGTTTGAGTTTTTGCCGAGACATTGTAAAGTCAATGGTTTCGCAGTGTTGATTGTAAGAGGCCATCATGCGATTTATTGGCCCGTTTTTCGCGTTGTTTGTGCGATAGCGATTAATGAAAAATAAATTTCTATTTCGGAGTTGCCGAGAAGGTGCATAAAAGTTTAATTTTGATAGAAGTTCTTTTGAGTCTATACGCTGCGAAACGATATCGTTTACAAATGAAACCATTGCAAATTCGCGGCGTTCTTTTAGTGTTTGTATTTCAATGAGCATGCAGCGCGCTTTATATGATGAAAGTGGAATGATGTCCAACCTAATTTACGAAGGGCATATCTTAGAAATAGCTTTTGTACTGATTCTATTCTTCCTTCGTATGAAATTGAATATGGGGACCAAACAACACTGCAATATTCCAGTAAAGACCTTACATAGGCAATATATAGTGTTTTTATTGTATATGGGTCTTGAAAATTAAAGCAAAAAAAATTGCATTTTTTGACATTGAGCTTCAGAAGGCTTTTTTTGCACCACAGGTAGAAAATGTGAATTTCATTCTGGAATATGCTGATGTCTCCTTCATTTCTTATTACCAAATAGAGCTTCATGTCGTCGACATAAATGAGCATTTTGAGATTTTTAAGAATAAAGAAAATGACGTTTACATAAAGTATGAAAAGTAGGGGTCCTAAATGAGATCCTTGCGGAACTCCTGAAGTGACTTCAATAGTTGTTGGCGATTCGTTAGGTATGATTCAAGCCATTTCAGGAGTTTAGATTTTATTCTAACTTTTTGTAATTTGAAAAGAAGCATTGGTATGCCTATGCGATCAAATGCCTTACTAAAGTTTGTATAAATTCAATTAAATTAGTTGATGTTGAACGGCCTTTGAAAAAGCCATATTTCCTGTCAGTTATTCGGTTCTTAATTTGGGGAAAAAAAATTTCGTTTATAATTGCTTCAAAAAGCTTGGGAATGCAAGAGATAATGGCTATTCCGCGATAATTTCGAATGTCAGACTTTCGACCAGATTTGCGCTCTCTTGAATTCATTTAGTATGTACGAACAAGATGTCGGATATCGTCCAGATATCGCTTCAGAAAATATGTATCTATATTGCCTCCACTTTGGTAGGTAAATGCTGTTTGTGTGAGCTTCATACCATCATTTTATGATGTATATGAAACGTATAAGAAAGTTGTTGCACAAAAATATTTGCTGGGAAGAAAACAAAAAAAATTGCCGTGGGAAACGAGAATCGAACTCAAAAACACCATTTTATATCGTCTCGCCAATCCGTCCTTTTAACCTGTGTAATAGCTGAGCCGGATAAAGGACGAAAGATAAGGCCAAAACAAATAACAAATTATTTGTATGTCAGCCAAAACAAATCTAGTGGCTCATACAACCTAATCGAAACAAACTCTAGAACTAACCTGCTGTGTTCTGATAGTGTACCATTAACAGCTTTGAAGGAAAACAAGACCTCAAAACAGTGTAGAGCGCTTTCAAATTATAATAATGGATAACATTATCGACATTTCAAAAATGAAAATGTGCTACACATTTTTTTTGAGTTATAAAATCAGAGATTAAATAAATAGTTGGCTTTTGGTCACCCTAAGACAAAATACCTTCCGATTTCTAGTGAAACTGCTAACACACGATAGTATTTTTCATCATTCGATTATTCACTCCGAAGCCACCTTTGAAAGCTTTAGAAAGGAAAACCAATTATTCATCCTGTATTACTTGTCGAACTGATTGAAATAAATCAAAATAATTCGTTGTTCGTTTGTTTGGAATTATCTTCTTATTTCATCATGTATTTCGTAACGGTGATTCAACATAAGGCATAGTTTGTATCGAAGGTAGACACCTATGAGCTCACTTTTTGTAATCACTTATTTTTCATTCCAAGGCTCGGGTGATGAGCTCACACTGGTGGAGAATTTTTTTTATTATTGTTATTTGTAGAACCATGACACTGTTATCCATAAGAAAGCGATATTTTCCTGAGGTTCTAGTAGTAATATGTTTCTGATGCCTTGGCTCATAAACGACTATTATCTTCTAACAGAACATTTCTCCATCTCGTATAATTTGATGTTTAGAATGGGAGCATCCAAAACTATAGAAAAAACGCTTTAAATGTACATATGAACAAATGTCTGGCAGTCTGGAAAAGGCTGTCATGGTTATTTCACATGGACAAATTTTACGAAACTTAACTTAGGCTTATCAATAACTACGCTGATATTCTAGGAGGCGCGACTGTTCCAGAACAAATAAAGAATTTGGGTGGTTATCAAACGTAGAGCATTTTATCAACGAATCGGAAACAGAATACTTTGAGAAGTATTCAAGGAAGCAATAATGGCCGAAGCAAATGGATTTTTTCTGAAGAACAGGGCTTTTCTAGGAAGATGCGAAAAAAACTGAATTACGCCAATCATCTTCACACGCGGAAACCATTTTAAAGCCAAACTCTTATAAAGAACAGTTCATCAGTCACAACAAGAACCACGTGCTAGGAAGAAAGTTCCATGGCATAGGTTATCTCGAACCGAGGTAAGGTCAAGGATTTAAGGCTTCCAAAAATTACGTTGTGGTGTTTCCTGGTAGTTATCACCATCTCGAGCTGTCAATGAATTCGACTGTGAATCATTCTCTCAGCTGTTGCCAAATAATTATCGCTTCTTTTTTTGTGATAATGTGACGTTTAATGAACATCGTAACGCCGATCGTTGTTAAGTAAACGTTAAAAAGATTTGATGTTGGTCATGTAGTTTGCACAGGTTCACAGAGTTCAAAGAATTAAATCTTCTAATATCAACTGATGCTTTTCCATTCACAAAACAAACATTATTTTGATTATTCAGATGTTAATGTAATAATGGGATAAACAATCGCTTAAAAAATATAACTTACAGAACTTCTAAGCTAATAAGTTTGGTACTAAATATAGTTATTTTTAATTAAAATAAAAAAAATCCTTTCCTGGCGCCGTCTGTTATTGTCTAACTTCTGTCTGTCTGAATTCGTTATTCGTTCTAGAACATTCGCGAGTTGTTGATAAGCATTCTAATCTGGTCCGAAGACCTTGTCGATTATGCAATAAGTTTGGTGTAGGTTTGGGAAGCGTGGTCAAAGAGTCTCACTCAATGAAATAGGCATGATAGCGTTTGCCGGACTCGGTTCAAAGACATTGGTTCATTTGAAGTCTTCCTTTTCTAAGTCTCGATGCTCCCATTTGTAGCTCATAGATTAAACGAGATAACAGAAGCTTAACTGGAGGAATTGTGTTGTGTGAATCATTTTTTCTAGAAGCTTCCAGCAATACCATAGGCTGTAAGCTGTAACATAATAAATGAACGAAAACTTATCGTAAAATAATTTAGTTCTGAATCGTTTGCTTATCTTGATACATTTTTTTTTTTGTAATTTTTTAAATCCTAACACATTAAGGACCTCGAAGAAATTGTTGGCGAGAAACAACAAAACTTCGCAATATATATCTCCGAAACTACTGGGCCAAATTCAACAAAGAAGTTTCTTCAAGTTATCGAACGTTTTTGTTTTAATTTTATCGAACATAGTTTTAGTTTTTAATTTATATCAATTGATTTATGCTTCTTAGTGTAGCACAGCAAAGCAGCAAGCGAAATCACGAAATATCTTATATTTGGTTCGCAATGTGTTAATATGAAGTATAAGTGATTTCTTTTCTTCGTTTTCTTGATCAGCAATCTTCCAAAAGTATTTTTTTATTTTTTGTTCTTCAAAAATTTAATTAACGATTAAAATTGTACAAACACCAAACGAAAGTTGTGTGCAAAAATTGAAAATATTCAAGATCCCAATGGTTGGCAATGCCACTGCTGGCTTGTCATATCCATTTTTGCACATCCGTCATCTTATAGAAGTTTGTTTACAGCTATAAGATATAGAAGATATAGAAGCATCGCATCAGGGTATCGAGTTACTCCTTCTGCTAAAATTGTTTGCTAGAACCTCAGAAAAATATCTTTTTCTAATGGAAAGATGGTGCACGTTCGTTTTGCGCAGTCAATAAAATTTAACCACATTGTAAGGTTGTATGGTATGATGTGACATGACATCTTCTGATAGTGCAAATCATGCCTTAAAATGACTCATGAACATTTGATAGTTTTTTTTAAACTTGTTTTCACGTCATATGTAGAGCGAGAGTAAATGCGAGGCAATTGATTGTTTCACAGGGAGGTTTAGGGGTTTTAACGGGTTTTGTTCCCATTTCATTGCTATAAAATTTGTAGGAAATCGACAAAAATATCTAAACATTGGAAAAAAAGAACGTGTTCTACATTTCTTAAAATTTTACTTATTTCTTTTTTTTTGTGGCGTTTGAATAGCTTGGGGAGCTGACGCTGGAAATGCAAATTAAAGATAGTTTTTGGAGAAGAACATTTTAAAGTTTAGAGTAGGCAGCGTAGAATAGTAAGCGATCATGGTTGGTTAGGCCATCATGCACTTCATTATATCCATTCCGGCTGGATATGGACAGAATGCAGTTCAAGATAATAAATCAACCCCTCCTAATACCAGTTGGAAAAAGGACAAGGGTGGGTTCGAGACTGGCCTCTATTTACTCCCCAAGCATCTCGTCGGCAATGTTGAGAAATCATTTCACTCGGGAACTAGCGATTATATGCAAGTCGAGTGAATTGCACACAACATCTATTTGACATTCTACAAACAACACTACCCTGCGCGTGGCGTGGAGGCTTCATCTGTCAGCTGTCATCTATCAAACGGACAACTTGTACGGAACATTGCACGAAATTGGATACAATGTTTGATACAATATTGAACGGAATCTAATGGACAACTGGATTAAATGTTCATGGTTCTTGAAATCAGAAATAGGCACACCGAAAAAAGTGAATGAATAAATACAAACATCACTAATGTAACCGATCTAGTTTTAAGCTATACTCTGTGTTCGTCTCAAATAAAGTTACCTTAAACAAGAGTTTGAATTCGCGTTTTAATTCGATTACTCTGAAATCTCAACAGGTTATGGGCCCAGTGAGTAACTGGGATATAATAAACTGTACACCTTAACAGGTTATGGGCCCAGTGGTTAATTGGGATGTCATAACCTATCCATTTTAACAGACAACTTATGGGATTCCAACCCAAAAGTTTTCCTTGCCGATACCGGGAATCGAACCCAGTACGCCAGGGTTACCAGACTCGCGCCTATCCACTAGACTACATCAGCGCTATTTAAATTTTACTTATTTCGAAGCCATTATCCGAATACGTCGCAAGAAGGGAATATAATCTAAAGTGAGATTTGGAACATCAGCCCAAACTGATAAATATATTGGCAAACATTCGTACACGTTAACGATGTTCATTTAATTATTCCATAAAAAATCGTCTTTACATAATTTTTCGATTTTGTCACTTACCCCAATTTGTCATCCTAAAATGCATCATGGCTGGTGACAAAATCGGATTTTCACTGTACATATACCTATTTGATACATTTCTGAAAATTTGAACCAATGCTTTAAAGGGGGTCCACGATGAAATTGCCACACACAAAATTGATTCGCAAAATTCGAGTTTTCATTCGATTGCCATCAAATTTCCAGGGATTGAAGAATGACTATTAAACTTCATTTTACTATTTTTCTCGTATTTTATTCACAGTCCATACGCAAGTGCCAGAACATTGGCCTCAACTCCGGCCATAAGATTCTGCACAACTTGTGAATCAACCGTTTTTTGCATGTAAACTAGAGTTCCCCAAATGACCCGACTTTTGAAAATGTTATGCGCTGCAGGCTCAAATTGATCCAAGGTCAAGAATAAGATCTCATGCCAAATTTGGGCCAGATAGGAACACGGGAAGGGGTCGCTCAACGAGCCTGAAGTTTGTATGGGATTTTGAGACATTTTGCTCGGGAGAAATATGAAAAACAAGTTTTCATCAAATACTTTGGTTCCTGTCGGCCTATTTCTTTCAAAAACGGTTTTTCTTAAAGCCGAAATAATAAAAAATATTTCATCCGAAGACTGCATTTCGATAAGAGTTAAGATAAAAAAGTTATTGGGCTTCAAAAATGGACTAGCCTGCAGCGTATAACATTTCACAGTTTTTTAATTTCCCATTTGGGGCAATCTAATGTAAACCCATACTTTCTTCAGCTCCTCGACTGTCTTCACTACCGTTTAAGAAAGTGCAGCTTCATAATTGCCCAGTTCCAGAAGGCCAAAACTAAGGCTGGGTTTCGAACGTTCAAGGTACAAAAGGCCCCTAATCGCGACGAAAAGCAGAACAAGTCCGCCAAACCAGGAATTTCTTCGCAAATTTGGAAATCTTCTGAGTGTGGACATGCTCCGGAACGCTGAACTTATCCTTGGCCGTAAAAAAACAGGTTGCCGGGGATCTGTTTGGAGTCGGCCTTCACATATATTTCGTCGTCCATGATGCATCATTCAACTTTCGTCAGCATGCTGAGGTACAACTTCCTGGCACGGGTTTTCTTGGACTTGTTCTGCTTCTCGTCGCGATAATGGGCCTTTTGTACCTTGAACGTTCGAAGCCCAGCCTTAGTTTTGTCCTTCCGGAACTGGGCGATTAGGAAGCAGCACCTTCTTAAACGACCTAAGGTAGTGAAGGCAGTCGAGGAACTGAAGAAAGTACGGGTTTACATGCAAAAAACGGTTGATTCACAGGTTATGCAGAATTTTATGGCCGGGGTTAAGGCGAATGTGCTGGCATTTGCGTATGGACTGTGAATAAAATACGAGAAAAATGGTAAAATGAAGTTTAATAGTCATTTTTCAATCCCTGAAAATTTGATGGCAATCGGATGAAAACTCGAATTTTGCGAATCAATTTTGTGTGTGGCAATTTCATCGTGGACACCCTTTAGAAACTGAAATAGCAAAAAAAAAATTAAAATTGACGAGAAATAACGATAATATTCATTAAGGGTCAAATTTTTCAGTTCAATACCTCGCTCTGTTAAAGTGATTTACTGGCCATAAAGCGCCAGAAAAGAACTAAATTTGACGAAGTATAAGTCCTCGATAGAACCATAAGGGGCCTAAGTTAATTGTTGAATGACATTAGAGAGCCCATATTTATGGTTCAGAGCTTACGAGCGCCACTGGATGCGATTTTATTGAAGCGCACAGGCATATTTTGCCATAAGAGTGGCAATAAACCAACCCCCTGGCAACTTGACAGTTCTGGCGAGTTTCGTGTGCCTGATTCAAAATCGCAGATGTCGCATGTGTACTGCTTGTTTACATACTTTTCAAGTCATGCGTATGGAAAGGGCACATCATCAAATGTGGTGCGAATCAGGCAAATTCATAAATTTCGAATGAATGAAAAAAAGATTCAACCGAAATTATTATACACATTCAATAATCTACCTCTTCATTTATTGTAAAGGAACAGTTTTTCCATAAAACAGGAAATGTTCTGCTATAATGTGAAAGTTTTGGCATTCTAAAATTTTCATATGTATCGCAGTTTATGAAATTACTTGATGATTGTTGTAGTAATGTATTGTTTTATATTTATTGTGTACGATTGTCTACAATTGTTTCGGTGGAAGGGATACTTGTTTCAAAAAACTGCCGTATATCAGTGGATTATTTTGATCAGTCCAGAAGTTTTAGACCTAATAAATGACACACAGATTTACGTCTGTGAATCGTTTCCATCGACTAAACTTTTGAAAACAGATCATTTTTACATAAAACTGAGCTTAAATTTTTAAATTCAAATCATGTTTTCATTTGTTCAATCAATTGAAAGAGAATATATTTCAATATGTGTCCTTCCGACATGTTAAGTCGCTTGATTTTCGATTTGACAGAACCAGAGAACCAGAAAAAACTGGCACACGCGATTTGTATGGGAAACGTCAAGTTGCCAGGGGGTTGCAATAAACGGACATTAATGGGATGATAGTCATCATTATACTCACCTCAGGACGTAGGCATCGATTTGTTCGTTTCTGGTGAAGCTGATGATTTCACAGCGTACTGTTTTCAGCAGGGCGTCCCACATTGGTCTGCAAGTGGTGAAAAAAACAGAGAAAAAAGCAATGTATTAAAACGATCCACTTTTCGAACGACTGCTAGCGAAACACATTTGCCAGCAGCAGGCAAACAGATTGGCAAAAACACCATTAAAATTATGCCTGGTTATGGGAAACTGTTCTGAATAACAATAATGATAACTGAAAAATGAGTATTGGATTAAGATGTACTTAATCCAAATAGTCTTTTCGTGGATCCAACATTGTTTGTGAATAAAACTTATTTTGTTTTGTTTACAAATTCTTTTACAAATGTTTAGTTCAAACGTAAATTTAACGCTCATACAGACTAAGGACATCATTTAACATCGATACAGCACATTTTTCGCGAAAAGTATAAGGATGCGAACCGATGATATTTATACATCTGAAGCATTTATATTATCTATTCTTAAACATCAAATCCCACGTCAGCAAACAAACAAAACGAGAGAGCGTGAGAACTAAGCTAATTTTTTCCGACCATAATACACTCTTGTCGTTAAACAAATTTTCACTTTCACATTTCTATTTTAATAAAGCGTCATGAAACAAACAGAAAAAAGCCGCAAATCACATGTGATGCACTAACACACTAACGAAACCGGCAATGGTAGCGGAAGATAAATAAAAACAATTTCTGCAAAGCCAGACCTGGGACTCGAGAAGCTTGACTCAAAAAAAGATAGCAGCATCTGATTGGTTATATAATTATTTAAAAAAAAAACAGGTGAAAATATGATGGGCCACGCAGGAACAGCTAAAGCATTAGACTGTGTCTAAAGATCCAGAAGCTTCGATTCAAAGTGCTGACGTATGAAGCAGCACTAATATGCCAATAACGTAGGCATAAACGTGTTTTTTGGACACAGTATGTGTCTGGCTTGAAGGCTACTCGAAATTTGTCTCCAGAAATTTGCTGCCTCACAAATCTATTCGCTGTGCCTCAATCCAAAATAGTTATTTAAAAATTGAATGAAATTAATTTAAATTATTCAAAATATTTTCATTGAAGGTGTTCTCAAAACGGCGTAGCTACCTAAAACTATGAAAAAATTCACGATCTCATTGTCTAGCTTCTCGATTTGTTCAAACTGTTTACTAATACGCCTTGGGCTGATATTTTTTTGAAAATTTGTCAGCCCCTTTTTATGATGACATATATAATTCTCAATGCCTACATTTTTCAGTTATTTTTTGTAGTCCCAGTAAAAGTGTCCCTTTCAATTAGGTAATCAAACAACTATTTCAAATTATCGTTGAACTAACTGAACATAATGCCTCATTTAAAAGAAAAAAATAAAGATCCTCAAAGAAAGACATCGCACATCACACATCGCTCATTGATGGGCCCTTTCCCGACACCAAGTCCGAGTGCAAGTTGCAAGAAAAGTGCTAAATTGGACGTGCTTGCTTCAGCGAGACAAAACCTGCTTTAGCCGGATGCACGTGTTTCTGTTTCTGCTTTGATAAGAAACAGGGTGAAGAAGAGCGACCGAAATTGGCCAACACCGAAGAAACCAGCTAGCTTGCTAGTTTGTTGCTGCACAGTGGTTTCGATTTTCGTTATCTGGTTTCGCTTCTAGAATGTTCGAAATTCGATGATGTTAGTGAGGTACTCTGTTTTGTGTTTTTTTGAACGCTGAACCAGGGTCGAGGAAGGGATTTAATTATACAGCAGCATACCTAAACGATCGGATGCGTTGATAAAGCTTATTGCTGTCGAGTTCCCTACCATTGAGGCTAACTTTTTTTTTTTTGGATGCTGAGATGGTTATACTTTTTGTTTATAACCAAAATCCGTTAAAAATGAAGGTATGCATATGGAACTTGAACATTTTTTTTCTAGTTTTTGAAACTTAAAGACAGATGAACATTGAAACACTCAAACGTTATCATAAGAAAATGTCATACCTACTTCCTTATCTATCACACTGCAAAATACTTAACATAATTTTCTTGCATGTAGAGAAGAAAGGGAAACAAATATTTAAAAATATTGCTGGATTCTACATCATTACTTTGCAGAAATCTAAACCAGGAAACACCCAAATTCGAAATCGTATATCTCAGAAACCACAGGATCGAATCGAACAAATTTAGTGTCTTTGAGTTACTTAAGTTGTTGTGTTTAATTTTGTAGAATAATCTTTTATTATAGAATTCACAACATTTGATTTATGCTTCTAAAAGAACCTAGCACCCTTGCGGCAAGCGAAAAACGAGATATCTCTGATTTGGTCCGCGTCGTGTGAAAGGAATATAAAACTGTTGAAATGCAGAAGCTGATGATATCATTCTTGTCTACACTACTTTTGTCAAATTTTGCAAAACATTTTGTTCAATCAGCATCAATATCTGAAGTGAATTGGCCATCATGTGAGGTTGATTCAACAAGACAAAACTGCTCAGCTGGCGATTGCTGAAATATCCAGATGTCTGGTTGATTTGGCTATATCGTTAAAATTGATTTGATAAAAATTCACACACGTCAGTAAGCTTTAGTTGAT
>NC_073692.1:144300039-144312539 GCF_029784155.1 Uranotaenia lowii
ACATTAATGCAGAATATCAAATAAGCTTTTTAACATTTATTCTAGAGATTATGCAATGTTTTAAAAATACTCAAAAATAAGGTAATCACACCTGATGAATCAGTCATTCGTACTGGAACACCACGGTAACGTTGTAGTTTGAATGGATTGGAATTCACGTTCACATACCGTGATCATATCGCACGACCGTAGATGGTGTTATATGTAGGTATATAGGTACCTTGCACTGTTTTAGCAGCGTTGACACAAACGATGGAAAAAAGACAAACAATGCTCCACTTAAAGGCACACAGGCACCTTCTTTACAGTCAATGCATATTTTCTGGAACTTGAATGAGAATATTTTATTCTTCATTCATAATTATTTTTTTCGAGTAATTTAAGCATAATCACAAGTTTAAGTTTAGCTAGCAGAATGCTTCCATTTTCTATGGAGGTAATCTTAGCTCATTCTTAAAACCAGGGAGATTATTCGACCGAGTTTATCACTAAGATTAATTAAAAACAAAATTAGTTACTTATAGTAACCTTACGATAAAACGATTATAGAAGACAATAATGTATAATTAAGAAAGTGTTAATTCATTTTATATGACATTCCTCTAAATAAGTACAAAATGGAAAAACGTATCATTACATATTTAAGTTTGAAATGCACCTAAAGCTTTTATTCCAGTTTTGGTCGTCTTGACTTTAGAGAATCGACAGTTCGAATGTTATCCGAGTTTGGTGTCATGGTTTCAAGTGACGAATGAGCAACAACTGTTGCGCCGTTCAAAAGTTACAGATCAAATTTCCAAAAGCCCAGTTTTCGAAAAGGCGTAATCGTATATGAACTTAATAATAAATAAACTAAGGCCGCTCTAAAATAGACGGATTACATTTATTGCTAGTTAAATGTAATAAGAGTTGCTTTTGACTGGACAGAATTGCACTTTCTTTTATTTTCGCACTACGGTGGCAGTCAAAATAACGAACAGTTATGAAATAAGTTTTTGCACTTCTTGATCAGGTCAGAGGACAAATCGGCTATATCCAGTCAATTAGGAACATTCTTGACGATCAGCCTAACCCATCAGAACTGATTCTAGACATCTCGAAGCGGATTACTTCCAAGTAAATATCACTTTTGCATCCCATTGTTCATTATTGAGTACTTCTAGCTTGAAGGGAATAGCGATTAACTTTTAAGATATTATTGTATTATGCAACGTAACGAAAGTGTTACGAAACTTTAACAGCGATTCTCTTGAAACATGCCAAACAATTCATACGACCTGTTCAAAACTGACCAAAATTTTGTATATATTTTTCTCAGTTTTGTTTTGACAGTTCTCTTTGGCGTGTTTGGAGACATCTGGTGACCCAACCATAAAACAAAAATTAGTTCTACATGGTCGTTGGAAATTTTACACAAGTTTCGTGGGTTAGCCTGTACGTCTGTTCGCTGTGCTTGGAGTAAGCTAGGTGTCCAAGTGCAAAGTGTTAAATTTGTCAAGTATGCCAAATTGTACAGACATAAGGTTTAGATTTTTCTGGATGAATCTTATGAAAAATGATTCATCAAAACTATCCTTTGATCTTAGCCTTTAGGTCGAGAAGCGATTTTTTCATTTAAAGATTTACTTAACGACAAAAAGAGCAGAGAGGTCTCAAATAGAAATCTCATAAAATTTACATTCGACTTCAGCACGCAACACATCAGGTGGGAGTATGACATTTGGCATAAAGCCATTTGGCATAATGCCTTTTGGCATAAAGCCATTTGGCATAAAAGCCATTTGGCATAAAGGCCATTTGGCATAAAGGTCATTTGGCATAAAAGCCATTTGGCATAAAGCCATTTGGCATAATTTTTTTTTTCGTGTGATCACGTTGAGATTCACTTTTCGGACAACGTTGCATGTTTTCTTTTCTTAAGTTTTGCGGCATTGCCGCAAACATCGAGGATGCAGGGGGTGAGGCGGCACAAAGCCGCCGAGCCTCCCTAATCCGAGGAGGCCGCCGACCCGCCGTCGGAAGCGGCGGCCTTATTACATTGGTCTAGGTCTACTGGGGCCTCCTAGGTTTACGTGAAAGCTAGGGGTGATCCCTTAGCCCCGTCCGCCGCGCGATAGCGCGAAGGACAATATTTAATAAAAGTTCGAACGCGCAGCGTGAGGAGGCTGGTGTTGACTTTTGTAGAACCGCAAAAAGTAAGGCGTTTAGACCTAAGCTTGAACCGACTCCTCACGCTGCGCGTTCGAACTTTCTTGAAAGTGTGTCCTTCGCGCTATCGCGCGGCGGACGGGGCTACGGGATCACCCCTAGCTTTCACGTAAACCTAGGAGGCCCCAGTAGACCTAGACCAATGTAATAAGGCCGCCGCTTCCGACGGCGGGTCGGCGGCCTCCTCGGATTGGGGAGCTTCGGCGGCTTTATGCCGCCTCACCCCCTGTATCCTCGATGTTTGCGGCAACGCCGCAAAATTTGAAAAAAAATTGCAAGTTTATTTAAACAGTCACCACTCGATAAGCTGAAATTATGCCAAATGGCTTTATGCCAAATGGCTTTTATGCCAAATGGCCTTTATGCCAAATGGCTTTTATGCCAAATGGCTTTTATGCCAAATGGCTTTTATGCCAAAAGGCATTATGCCAAATGGCTTTATGCCAAATGTCATACTCCCCATCAGGTTGACGCCCACGAACCGAATTGGGCGATTAAATTTATAGTGTCATTTTAATAAATCTTATTATTCACAGTCAAATTTTAGCTACTAAATTACCCTTTCAAAAATATAAGAAAATCCAATAAATTATATCTGGCTCACTCACTTGGTGAAATGTATAGGACAATCCAATAATTATTAAACTAAATAGGGTTATAAAATTTAAAGGGTCAATCTGATAAATCTTATCATTCAGTGTGTGATAGAAGTTAACGATAAATCCATTACGAAATAAAGACAAATCCAATGAATATCAAAAGCTGTTATACCTAGGAAAACATATATAAAATTCTAATACATTTCATCATTCTGAAGTTAGTACACATGCTGGCGTGCCTGAGTCGTGATCCGTATCAATCTCTGTTAATTTGTTTGGGAAACATAATCCTAGAAGAACGATTGTTTGTGTTTTAGCCAGTGGTAATTTTTCGCCGGAGGATTTTACCAGTTGAGTGGCAGCAAAAATAACTTAAATTTCATCGCTGTGATATAAGCCAATCATTTATAAGCGTAAGTTAGAAAAGTGGAATGGCTGAACTTCTTGGTGTTAATATTTTCATATTTATTCTAACAGGTAAAACACGGGTCTTAAAATGAGGGACAGCAGCGAAGGAAAACAGATCCGGACTTCAGCGAGAACGTGCACGGTTCCATTCTTCGCCATGCATAGGTAGTTCATTTTTTAAAACATAATTCGTTTGAAACTTAATGCGGATTTTTTTTCCAGGAAACTCCAATCCACCAGAACAACAGCACCCAATCCGCTGAATCTGGATTCATGTACCAGCCAGGATCAACATGGATCAGGCATGAAACTGTGTCCCACCATCCATGAAAAGTGTTTGAAGTGCAGTGCAGTGTTACTTTTCAAATATCTTGATTTTTTAATAAATGTTTAAATAAAATAATTTTGGTTAAATTTGTTTATTTGAATAAATAAGATGAGAAATAGAAATTAAATTTCAGGTATATTTGATTTCAATGATGGAACCATTCATTACACTAGTTTTAATAATAAATCGTAATAATTCTGCTCTCTATTAACATTCATTGAAAATTCTGATAAAATAAATCATTTTTCTTCTGATAAAAAGTATTGGATTTTCTTTTAGTGCGAAAACACTAAAATTCCTAATAAACCTTATAGCCGGATTTTGTTCAGTGCATCCAGCATTATTTGTATTGCGTAATGTGTAGTTAGACCTTCGTTTTTATATTTAAATTTTAATCCTAAAATACCACCAAATTATACTTTCATCAAAACTTTTTAATCGGTACCGGCAAACGAAAAAAAAGTTTCATTTAGTTTACGTTTTCAATGCCGAAAACATCAGCCGGACGACGATGTCGGTATGCAAAAACCTGCTGATGCGACAGACGTGTTGTTGATTGATACCTACACAGGCAGTATCAGGCAACGGGGTTGGTTGGCTGGCTCGAGAAGCGAAGGACGTTTTTCGCCTTTTGCTGTACACGGACGGGTATACAGCCTGCCTCAATACCATGATGCAAGAGAACAAGGCAAGGCATGACTGTTGCCATGTGAGACTGATTCTCACATGGAGGAACAACGGGCAGAAGGAACCAATCGGTTCTCAATAAGTTACTTGCAAATGGATAGGAAGCTGATCTTATCTTTGATAATGAGTTTGTTCGAAGTAAAAAGGACTTGAGAAAGCTACTTACCTAGGGATCATTCTTAGATCTGCATTCTTGTTAGAGGGATTCGGTTCGAACCAGATCTCTAACAGCTTTTCGACTCCTTCGAAAAAGTGCATATCTTCTCTGCTACTACTACTACTGTTCCCATTACTTAAGTTCTCGTTCTCCGCCATTCTTCTTCCGGGTTCTTCTATCCGGTTAAGTCGAATCTAGCTTGGACTCACTATTTTTGCTTTTAAAAGCTTCTCCGATGATCGTGCTTCCGATGTCTGGATTTGCACGAAGCTCAGTAAAATAAAATTGGAAAACTCAAAGGGAAAACCAAAAACGAAAATACTCAAGGAGAAAACGAAAGAGAAAATTTACACTCCTCCCTTTTTGCCGTCACTATTCTTTTTTTCCGATGGACAATTTTCGCACATCAAATGAGCAGCTACAATTTTGGCAACGTTTGCACCGTCAACCCGAAAAATCGATCCACTGCCCCGGGAGAAATGACGGATGAAAAAAATGAAAAACGAAACAGAAGAAACCCGATTTGGAAAACTACTTTCACAGGAAAGTCGCAACACTTTTCCGCGACAATTATTCAATAAAAAGAAACCATTAGCTACAATTTCCTGTACGAATTTAGGCTCTATCTTTATGTGCCATTAAAATCGATTAGCCGCGAGAGAGAGGACCTTTCCTAAGCTGTCCGAGTGTCCCCTAGGTAGGTCTGACCACAACAAAATTTAACCGAAGACTGACTACAGAACGATCGGTCGGTCAGCCAGCATGAACCCAGTGTGTGCGGTAAAAAAGGAAAGGAAATCATGCGCACGCCGGGAAAATATTAGACTTCACTAACACTAGCGAGATTTGATTTTACTTGAGATACGCCAGTGCCCCCAGTCCCAATGTGCAAGAAGCAACAGGAGACCTCAACATTGGTCTAAACCTAACCCTAAAATTCCCAAACAGCACTCCGACTGGAGCCAATCAGCTGCCTGTGATGCCTCCAGAATCTTTCAATGTAGTATGAGTTTGGTACCGGCTTACAAATACAGCCGGAAATTTTCCATTAATGCACAAGTGTACGTGTCGCTCCAAAAAAAACTGTCAAATTTCCAGTGTTAAGCGGGCTGAGCTTTTTAAAAAACAAAAATTTGCATACAAAAACAGAACAAGTCATCTTTGGAATGTTTTAACCCACCTATTGGGATTGGGCCTGCTAAAAAGAATAAAGCGTGCTCTTTACTCTTACACAGATTTCCATAAGAATGACAGCTAATCGGAGTGAAATTGGAGTGAAGGCTATTGCTTTCTCTGTTTAACACACGAGAAATCGTATACCGGGATTGCGAGCGCGCCCATCGCCCATCAGTTCAATATTTTTATAACCCCATGGGGTTATTTAGAACTTTTAAATAGAAGAGCTTATTTCCGACGAGCGACGAAGTGAAAACTGCTAATAGCATTCCGTCATTTCCCACGTGCACTTGCTCACGTGTTCGAAAAGAGCATTAAAAATAACCTCCAAAGCGCTTACTGCACGCTCTTCTTTTTAAACTCAAAATTAAGTATTTTTGGTTCAAAACAGCACTTCGGTGGCTTCCCTCAACTTTGAGTTTGACTGGGCAATAACAAAACTAAGTTCTGATAGGCATACTCAATACTAAGTTCGGCAGCCGAACTCGGATTTATCCTTTTTTCGAGGGTAGCTGATTTTCAGGAAATTAAAGGATGATTAAAATTTGTTATACCCGGATGTTGCTGTTCCGGTACATTGCATTGCAATTACAGAGCGGTGGAAAGTTTTGACATTCCCGGTCAAAGAAAACTTCCGGATGTTACTTCCCACGGGAAGTAAACAACATCCGGAAGTTTCCGGACATTCCAAGCCGCTCACCATATGATGACAATGACGGACAAAATTTTACGCTGACACGGTGACCATGCATTTCATTATAAAGTTTCTTCATAGTTTTCCGGTAATTGTTCCGGAACGACATAATTTTGCGACGTGTTCGTTGGTTGCTGTTCCGGTTCGGACTGAACTCGCTAAGTGTTTTCAGTCAAACAAAGAGAGTTCAATTTTTAGTTCATAAGTTCGAACTCAGCTTTGATCCCTCGTCGAAGGAAAAAAAAGGGATCAATTTTGAGTTCGCAGTTCGAACTCCGTTTTGATCCATCGCAAGGAGGAAAAAAGGGTACTTAACTTTAAGTTCATAGAATCGAACTATGTTTTGAACCTCGGTCAAAAATAGTTTATATAAAGATTCCCAACTCTTATGAAAACCGGGAGACAAAAAAAATAAGCGCCACCGTCAAATATGACGGCAGAAATGCAACTAAAACACAGTGAACACTGTTAGCAGAAAAAACTCATGTAAAGCATTTTTTATCACACTGTGGGACACATGTACTCAATTGAGAGTTTTAAAGCACAGCAATCAAAATTCCCATTAACAATAACTTATTTTCGCACTCAAAAATCTTTAGTGTCAGAAATGAGGGTGTGGATTATTTTATGCGCAGCGCACAAAAAGGGACTGCAAACTTTAGATCAGTGGATTGGTACATTTCTGCCATATTTTAAATCAGTACCTATTTAAATCAGTTTTCTTTATTTTTCTACTCGCTAACCGCTTTTTGTGACAGCAAAAGATTGCACAATATCCAAATTTTTCAAAAAAAATATATCAGCCTGATTGTTTCACTTTGAAGAAGACTCAAAATTTGCAAAACTAATAATAAAATAATATTCTTCAAAATTTAACACGACACTTGAGGTAAAGTAAAAATCCACAGTTTTATAAGTTGATCCAGCTGTTTCTATCATACAGCACTTTGAGTATTGGATTTCCTTGCAGGCCATTTAGCTAAATTTAGTTCTGTCTACAAAATTAACAGAGTGAATGAAGGTAGCGGTACATCTCAGGTGAAAATGAAAAATCTTCTCTAGCTAGTAACTAAAAATAGTTGAAAGATGAATTTTGAACTGGTCTCAGAGTTTAAAACCTCCTAAGATGTTTTAATTTCGATTCCTCTGATTTAACCGTAGGAATGTTGAGGGAATTGAGGGAATCAAAAATTAAAATCTTAAGAAGTTTTAAACACTGAGGCTGGCTTGAAATTCAACATTTCACTATGTTCTTAAATTATAAATAGTTAAATATTCCTCAATTATTATTTTCTTTATTCACTTTTTCATTCATTGTTGATTTCAATAATCAAAATAAAAACATTGTGAACGTTAATGTTTTCATTCTTATTTTAACTGTTTAAGTTTAAGTTTTTCAATTCAATCGGTTTTAAGTATTTCAGCATGAAAAAAGCGGCCCAAAACCGCTTCAGAATTATTCGCGCATTCTGAGTAACCATGACTCAGTTGTCGCGAAAAGGGCTGTTGAGTAAAGGCCGTTTAGTCAGAACTGAGTAGGTGCGGTATTGGCGACAACTGAGTAACCGTCACTCTGAAATGAGTAGCTGAAAGTTAGCGAGTTGTCCGTGGACAAGCGTGAACATTTCCATACACCCCCCCCCCCCCCCTCATCCTCCTCCTCCTACTCCTCCTCATCCTCCTCCTAAGTTGTCCACACGCTCCTTGTTTTAAACTCAAAATTAAGTAGTTTTGGTTCAAAACAGCACTTCAGTTGCAGCCCTCAACTTTGAGTAAGACTGAGCAAACGCAAAAACTAAGTTCTGACTGGCATACTCAAACCTAAGTTCGAAAGCGAGTTCCCTTTTTTGAACTTTCTTTATGCCTTTATTCGTAGCTACCCAAAATGCAGTTCTCGCAGCCGAACTCGCTAAGTGCTTCCAGTTCAACACACGCGAGGAGGGTTCAATTTTTAGTTCATTAGATCGATCTCAGTTTTGCTCCTTCGCCGAAGGAAAAATGGGATTAGTTTGAGTTCGCAGTTCGAACTTCCTTTTGAACCATCATCGCAAGGAGGAAAAAAGGAACTCAACTTTAGTTCGTACAATCGAACTATGATTTGACCACGGTCAAACAGCACTTCAGTGGCAGCCCTCAGCTTTGAGTTTGATTGGGCAATAGCGAAACTAAGTTCTGACAAGCATACTCAAAACTAAGTTCAAAAGCGAGTACCATTTTTTGAACCGTTTTTTATGCCCTTGTTCGTAGCTACCTGAAATGCGGCTCGCCAAAAATGGCACGAATGGGATTAGTTTTGAGTTCGCAGTTCGAACTCCATTTTGAACAATCGCGAGGAGGAAAAAGGGTACTTAACTTTAAGTTCATAGAATCGAACTGTGTTTTGAACCTCGGTCGTACTTAATTTTGAGTTTAAAAAAAGGAGCGTGCACGGTCAAACAGCACTTCAGTCAGCCCTCAGCTTTGAGTTTGATTGGGCAATAGCGAAACTAAGTTCTGACAAGCATACTCAAAACTAAGTTCAAAAGCGAGTACCATTTTTTGAACCGTTTTTTATGCCCTTGTTCGTAGCTACCTGAAATGCGGCTCGCCAAAAATGGCACGAATGGGATTAGTTTTGAGTTCGCAGTTCGAACTCCATTTTGAACAATCGCGAGGAGGAAAAAGGGTACTTAACTTTAAGTTCATAGAATCGAACTGTGTTTTGAACCTCGGTCGTACTTAATTTTGAGTTTAAAAAAAGGAGCGTGCACGTCGTATGTGAAACTTAAAACACAAATTTGATTTCGAAAACAATCTTATTCCTTAAAAATCAATTTTCTAAGCATTTGACCCCACGGTGAAGAGAAAAATATTTCCACACGCTCGGCTATATTGAACCATTATTGTTTGAAAAATAACCATAATCCAAGTTCTGTGGGTTAAGTCGTTTTATGACTTTTCAGTGAAAACTCATAAAATGAGATTTGGTGGAGAACTTCGATTATGGTTATTTTTCAACCGTGTTCGTATAGGTGGAAAATGCTTGAAAAATAACCGTTTTCAGAAAAAGGGAACGCGATTATTTATTTTGAAAATTAGAAGGAACATTTCCGCAATGAATTTGATGTGTTTTTTTCAAATTATTATTCCAAATTTTATAAAATTAATAACTTTTTATCACTTTTCCTGAACATTACAAAATATTTGAATAAGAATCCAAGCAATTTTTTTCGATGATTTCCTTTGGGCTAGCTGGAACAGCGGGGGACGATGATGAGTGCGCGGAACAAAAAGTCTCCCCAGTTGAATACGGACTGGAATTTGTCAGACTAAGCATCCGGCTCGCGATAAGATCCCGGTGATACATCCTGTTTCCCGAACTAACACGATATTTAGAACGTCTGCTCCAGCTAGCTGCGTTTGTTCCGGAATTTGGATTAGGAATTGGTCGTCTTCATCGGAGAACCTGTAAACAAAGAAACGAGAAATAACACTCAAAAAGGTGCTCCGCTAACATAAAATAAAAAACACTCACCTCTTACGCCTTGGACACGATTTCTTCGAAATTAAGCCATCCGGATTTACCTCGTTCGGGGGATACTTCCTTGGCAGATAATTTTTCTCAGCCATTCCAAGGTGTTGATGCTTGCAGAAACAATGGCGGACCGATCAAAAAAGAAAAATTTTCTATGTTCTAGAATTTTTAACCATTTTTTTTGGTTTTAAGCTAGAACTTTTAAAATGGTTGAAATTCAACAGTTCACTATGGTTTAAAAATAACAATAATCGTTGTTTTTAGGAAAAAACCATAAAACGGTTGAAAAAAACTCGAAAATGGTTATAAAAAAATGAGCGTGCAGGTGTTCTCAGTTTTCAGTGTAAATTCTGCTCGTGCTGTTTGTTTACATAAAAAAATGGTAGCTAAAATTGCATAAAAAAATTAATAATTGGATTTTTCTGGTTTTTCATCGCTAAAATATAGTCTAGTCATTAGTTTATTTAGTGGCAAAAGCGGACAGTTCTAGCAGAAAATGTCAAACGAGGAAGGTAACAATCCGTTTATCAATCCTTCACCTGCGGTAAACATTCCAACAACGAGTACGAATTCCGAAGCTACTGACACAAAATTTGATCAGAATCCGATGGAGAATCGATGTGTCCAGCCCTCTGATCCGGATGCTGAAGAGTTGGACGATGTACCAGCTACCATGACTGCTTCATACAGTGAGATTGCATATACGCAGAATTTTTTCGGTACAACGGCAGATGGGGATGGCGGAGATCACCAAAACAGTGCTGATCATCAACCAGATCGATCTGGATCGTCTTCGTCATCTTCCTCCCAGACCCGAAAGCGACCTGATTCCCTGAATTGTGATAGCCGAAAGAGTGGTTGAACGATGTCTTATTTCCGATAGAATGAATTGTTCATAGAACTTTTAATTTCAGACGCTTCTTTTCCATACAATTTGGAAGGTACGGTACGGGTGGACGGCAACATGACTCACTTCGTTGCAGAAAATCTAGAATATAAAATTAAACTGGCCAGTCCGGTGACGGTAACCCGTAAAGATTCCTGTAATCCATCTGGCTCCCGTCAGAGCACTCCATCTGCTGCGACTGGCGTTACCGGAGGGCTCAGTAGCTACGGTGGTTTAATTCCCCGGCCCTTCATGATGCCCCCACATCTAAACCAGATTGATCCGAATGTGCTGAACGAAGTAGAACGGGAGGCTCAAGCGCTGGCCGCATCGGTTGACAACCTCAGCGAAAGTTTGTGCTCGGTGCTCCACTCAATATCCTCGATAACGGCGGACAACGTGGAGATTTACAAAAACTCGGTAACGAAACTAACCGACTGTATGGACGCTAACATCAAATGCATGTACACAATCATGGCCAAGGCTGAAGAAATCTCCAAAGCCATCAAACCGGCAGAAGCGCTCGCCGGACGAATGTAAGTATTATTTTCCCGTATTTTCGAAAATTTAAAGAACTTTCAAATTTAACACCGAAAACTTTTTCCAATTGCAACCCGGAAAGACGAGAGATTAAAAGGCTGGTCGATATGTTTGAAAGTAATGTTTAATTTCGACACCAACTTACATCGTTCATAGCAGCTCCCTGTCCCCTACGTTGAATGTCCCGTAAGTTCTTGTTTAGCAACCGTTATTGTGATGTTAGCATAATATGATTTAAATAAGCTTCACATCAGTCAACAGTGCTCATTTCATTGTTGAATTAACTATAGCCATGATTCTTACAAGATAATATTACGTATAAAAATATTATGAAAATTGATTCTGTCAATGACGCTTTAAGTATTTATAATAACCGATAAAAATGATTGGTGTATTTTCATTCGTAATAGAAGTGAACGAAATTCTGACCATTGATGCAGCTTACTTCAAACCCATATAACGAGATTTTCTACTGTTGATAAGTATATCCGATAACAAGTTATTTCTTTCTGGAATTTCATAATCAATAGTTTTGTTAAAGCTTTTCAATAATTTATTTCAAAATTTCAATAAATTCTTTCACTTTTACCTAAATCTTCTCTTGGAGTACCTTCAACCCAGTATGTGTATTATAAAGTATAAAATATATAAATAACAAAAAATTAATCTATAATAAACGGCGGAATGTGTCCATTGAACTTTCGTTCGATCTCCTCTGCAACGGCCAAACAGTGACGATCACGATTGCGGCCAGCAATAACCTGTATTCCCAAAGGTAACCCGTCCGAGTTGAGACCCAGTGGGACCTGGGTAGCCGGGACGTGTAGCACATTCCACAGGCACCAGTAGCTAAAGTTGTACACGTTAACGAACGCCGAGTAATGATACGGGGCACAATGGGTAGTGCTGTGATAAAACAATACCCCATCATCGCCCAGCAGCTCTGTCAGCTCCTGATCGCACTGTCGAGTGATTTCTTTGACTTTGTCCGCGTCCTCCGGTGGTAGAATACTATCAATCAGACAGTACACGGAAGCCATCGTGTACTCACTGTTACCGGTAAGCTTCTTAGCTAGTTCTACCAATGGGGAAAGTTGTTTGCCATTTCCCAGCAAATTATTGAAGCTTGCAGGTTCCTGTGTCATCCAATAGCGCCACATTTTGCTGGTCTTTTCGGTTCCTTTGAGGGTTATTTTCTGCACCCCGTCCGGAGAAAGAGTTTGGAAATGGTTCACTACCCGATCCATTGCTCGCTGAAGCTGAGAATGCACCGAACTACACTTGAGGTCTCCCGAACTATTGA